>NC_080671.1:332672659-332972659 GCF_030247195.1 Topomyia yanbarensis
GTTAACTTACACTGTCAAAGTTTGATAACCGTACATCAATAGCAACTCGAGAAATAAACAAAAAACAATAACGTGCTCTTCTCATCTAATTATTAGGGCTCGTGCAACAAGGATTTTAAGCTCTAATAAATGCTGCTTTACTATTATATCAGTGCATTCCTGTTCTATTTATACCGTTGCTCATTATTCTGTCGCACTATATATGAAAAATCTACTAAATAGTTCACTTTCTGCTAAATTTATATCTCTGCTCCATCAAAAAAATGCCCTCTTCTTTGATTTTGCTGATTTTTTAATCGAAAACAGAAAAATCGTTCCGAATACATCCTAATTGCATAACCTAAGGCTATTTAATGGCACACTTTTGTGAAATACCGCCAGAAAACAAAAGTACTTGCATTCTGTCCCGTTGTTGTGCATCCTGCCCCGTTGTTATAGTGCATTATGCCCCGTTGTTGTGGTGCATTTTGACCCGCACAGGTGCGTTTTGTCCCGCTTATTTTTCATGTTTTTGAATACTTTGCAAAGCGTTATGATTGTGATTACAGAGGAAAATGTTGGCTAGACGATATCATTAATTAAATTTTCCCAATTGATGTTCTATAGCTGAGTTATGATCATATTTCCTTAGGGGGTGCGTTTTATTCCATCTTCCCCTACAAAAGTTATGATCAATTCGCTTCATGCAAAGTTCTAAAAAAAATCGCAAAAAAGTGTTTTTTAACGCTGAAACCCTTATCCCCCCTTAATAGGCTAACACTTTCAGTACACTGAAGACCCGATTTTATCAACCCCCGATTTTGTCTACCCCCGATTGTATCAGCTTTTTGACCCGATTTTGCCAGCCTCACATGAAAATTGATAGTTTGATGGGCTCTTGCAGACGAACCAAGCTGAATTCGAGTAAATCCTTTCTTGAACATATTTTGCTTATCAAAAAAAAATTTCGCTGTTGGACCCCCTTAAGGGAAATTTAAACTAAATAATCAGAAAGGGTTATGAGGCTATATCTAGGGACTGGAAAAATATTTTAAGAGTCTCGGTTTCTTAAAAAAATAGAAAAATGTGTGTCCCGATTTTATCAATGTCCCCGTTTTATCAGCTTAAATTCACCAAGGTGCTGATAAAAACGGGGTTTCACTGCATCACCAATATTTTTTGAAAGACTTATTTTTTTTACCAAATATGCATTAACCACATCCCACTCTAAATAAAACGCTTATTTCGAAAAGCCCTAGTACTAGTTCAACTCGCTAAAATTATATGTGATTTTTACATACTAATATGGATTTTACGAATTTTGTTGTGTTCCAGCGACTTTTATTTTGTGTCCCAAATGAATCATTCTGAATAGTTCTTTCGAAGATACAAAGTCTCTGTGATGAACATGTCCTGAGATATTTGGAATTGAAACATAAAATCTTATGAACAGATGCTTCTGAGACTAGTTGCTTAAGACTATTTACCATCCCATCACCCTAATATGCTACAGTGCTCAGCGCTCGCACCATCACAGACGACTGTGCGTCCCCATCAACATTTTTCCTAGACCGACTATCCATGTTGCTTCACGCTTGGCACGTTGTCGGTCAAACATTCTTTTAGTTTCTCATTACACCGATCATTGCACAACATGAAATGAAGAAAGCGAGAAAATTAAAAGCTCACTACTCACCAACACACACCCAAAATGGAGGAAAATCGTCTCACTCTCGTCGCAGAAACCAACTCACAGAGTCTACACAGAGATAGAGAACACAATTCTAGTGCACGCTGTACTGCTAGGACATACTATCGATCTGTTTTCGTTGGTTCTCTCTTGGCCGATGTACGCTCTTTCCCGTGTTCCAATTTCCCAACCACGTACTGCACTGCCACCTACCACCACCCACTGAACGGCCCGTTTGTCACGCCGCGCCTCCAACATTCAATAGCCATCGAGTAAATCTGCTTCTCGCTCACTCACTTGCAGTCTGTATTTCGGACGCTCGGTCGGTCGGTCGGACGGTCCGTCTGTTTGTCGATCGGAATCCGGAAAAATTAAAGTAATCCGCCGCGCTCCGCAACCAGTCTGGCCAATCTGAGAAAAGGCATAGCATTTTTTCTCACGACAGCAGCGATCGGGGGATAGCACGCGGATACCGTCGTCGGAAATCCTTTTCCTCGGTGTTGTAGTACGGCATCGGAACTCCATTTTCCTTTTCGTTGCTCTGTGCGCTGTAACTTGATTGTGATAATAAAAATTTAAGTGATTTACCGACTCAACAAAAAGTCTTCACCGCTGTATAGGAAAACTTTCGGGAGTTCTTCTGGTGCATTTGGGTTGGGTTTGTAACCGAGGCGGATCGAACAGCAACATTCGCCCTGTAATTGCACTAGAGCAAAGGGACGGGTTTGTCTCAAATAATATCAGTGGTACGCACACGGGAAGAATACGAAGAAAAATTGCGATATATTTAGAGTTTTAGTTTTAACTTCTGTCTATTATATCTGTCCGCCTGAGAGTGTTCACTTCGTACGGAAGAAGGAGAAAATTGTTCGAACATTGTTATTTGTACGATTTTTCGTTCGAGTAGTTACCATTTAACTAAATCAATTTCTAGTTTATCTAGTGAGTAGTTTTGTATCGACGAGCTGTTTGGCAATTTAGTGACAAAATGGGTGCTTCATTACGAGATTTTCCTCCGACAGGAGACGGTCGCATTGGAAAATCAACTATGGCCGAGCATGTGTGTGTATGAAAATTTTCACGAGTTTGTTCGCATCGGAAATCGTGCATGGTGAAATAAAACGTGGACAGGTCTCTTCCACATTTAGACTTTTCAAGGAATCACTAATTGGTGCTTTTCTGTGATAAGTTTTCGTGGAAATTCCTCTTAAAGCAAAAAGAGCAAGGAAAGACGCTTGTGAGAAACGGTGGTGGCAGGTGGCCGGAAAGGCTCTATGCAAGTGGTGGCAAAACGAGTGGCGTGCGGATTTTATGGGGACGGCATCGTGGCATACAAATACAGGAAAACGCCGCAGTTGCTACAGAGGAACGAAACTAATGGTGGAAGCGGCTGTTTGAAGGAATATAGAGAAAGAGAACCGGTCGGTCGAGAGCAGAGAGTGCGAGAAAATTTGATGTGCAATTCAAGAGCCAAATTGAACCTCCTTTCTCCATCCCCTTACTGGGATAGTGTGTTGTAATTTTCCATCTCACAATAAATGGAATGTTGTGATTACGTATACATGTGTGTACAACGAGTAGATGCAAGTGAATGACAATAGCGACTCTCTATCAAAATAGAAATAAACCATTGTCTTAGGAGGACTTTAAACAGCTAAAGCAGACAAGTGTGAAACTAATTCACTAGATGGTTGGTTAACAACGCGGCAACATAATAACAAACAAAGGATAATGATTCGGTCATACATCAGCTTTATTCGAAGACCGAACTAGCAACGAAAACAGCAATAATGGTATGAAATATTATAATAATCATATACCTTGAAGGATTTCGAGGGTTTTCTAAAGATCATTCATGAATCATTTGTAGATTTCTATCGTAGCTCTTTTCTTACTTTGTGTCCTTCAGATCCATTCGCCCTAGTTTATTTTGGTATAGTTAGCTTGTTTTTCGTGGATTTGGGATTGGACGATTTTTTTGGGGTTTCTGATGTTTGGTACATTTCTGTTAGTGTGGCGCTAAATGACTCGCACGTCACTGGGAAATGATTATCTTTTTGCTTTCTTGAAAAACAAATCAAATATATTGTAGCTAAATTTATTCAATGGTAACACAATTTTGAATATTGTTATGTAATGAATAAAACCATATTTTTATTAGCGAATCGAAAGGTGTTCACTGATTTGACGCAATTTACGTCGCGTTCATAAACCACATAGACCGAAAGGAGACGCTATGTACCCTTTGATCTTACACAATAAAGTGGATTTTTCCTAACCACCGCTCACACGCACTAAACACTTGACTGATTTCTGGGCCAAGTACATTTCAAACGCAGAATCTGCTACTGCGATGTTGCCCTTGGGTCTGCGTTCTTTTCGCGAAATAGCCCGTCTGATATGGCATGTACGAAACCGCACAGTTCCCCTCCCAAACACGAAGGAATGAAAAAGTTATCGCATCGGAGAAAATTTTGATCAATTCCTGTATAAAAAATTGTGCTCATCCTGAAAAGAAATCTTTCTTCAGGTATCGTCATTTGGGCAATGCAAAAAAATATTTCCCCAACGATTGCTTTACCTCCAAAAGTACAGGCAACCAAAGTATCCGATGTAGAAAACATCAGAACATCGTCCCTCTGACCTTGTATCTACATTTGGAGAACAGCAAAGACATTAGAAACATAACATCGATTGCCTAATTTCTAGCAAATTGGGAGTTCTTTTAATAAAGTCATCAAACTATTGAAAACATCGTCAAAATCATTCGCATGGTTCGGAGAAAAATTGCCCGAAACCAACGTGGCATCCTTATTACAACTGGTGGGCCTCAAGAAATGATAAAATAATTCACATGCCGTTTGATTCAATTAAATTTAAGAAACACTCGACTGGCCAGAGCTTGTTGCTTATGTTAATCCTCTAGCTCCCACTATCGCCTCTAGGCGGTCTCTAAAAAAATCTAAATAAAACTACTAAAACATGATTGAATATTGAGGAATTCCACGAAGATCCGTCCGAAAATAATTCAAATCCTGACCGTCCATCTTAGATTCCTATGAAACTTTACACGTTTCATCGGTATGGAAGAATAAACATTTTACACAATCAGTAAGATTATTCTGACTCAAGAGCAACTTTTAAAAAGGGCGTAAAGATTTCTACGTGCAATAATTTCAATTTTTTTGTTCGATTACAGTATTTTATACAGCAAAACTTTCTGAGAACGAGTTTCAGAGAATGAATATTTAGACACGAAAAAAATATACACTGAAATAAATGTTGTGTCATTTTTTCAAAAACAAAAATCTGTGCTAAAACTTGAAATTGTAAAAAAAACCATTTTTTCTAATTTTTCATATTTTGTCAAAAAAAAACCTCAAGAGAAAAGAAACATTTTGAATGTGATTGTATGATGGAGAACTTATCGGTAAAAAAGTTTTTCTAACAATAACTTTATACATGTTTTTAAATTTCATACTAATTGACACACAAAATTGTGATTTTATTACAGAATATAATTCTAAGCCTCATTTTAAATCAAAATGTATTCAACGAAAATCTTCCAAAATGCGATAGTTTTCGAGATATTTAGAATTTTGTTCTAAAAAAAGCGATTATTTCGTGTGTTTATACCCTTTTTAAAAGTTATTCGCGTTACCCCATCATAAAATGTAAAAAATCTAATGTTTATCGTTTTAAAGACGCAAAAGAAACTTTTTCAGTGTATTTGGATCATGGAGAAGCTTTCAATAAAAAAGTTTTTCTAACAACTTTTGACATATTTTTGTTATTCATACTATTTGCGCTTAAAAATAAAATTTTCTTTTTGAATAAAATAATCACTACTTTAAAACAAAATACTAATAACAAAAATTTTCTGAAATTTGGTAGTTCTCGAGATATTTCAAATTTTGTTTTAACAACATAATTCTTTTGTTTTATTGCAACCTTTTCAGAAGTGATTCGCGTTTCTCCATCAACAATAATAAGTTTTTCAAAAGGCCCATAACATTTCCTGTAGCTTTCTCTTTGACATCAAGGTAATATTGTAAACCATTTGAAAGCTGTACGAAAACAATCAAAATACTGTTCAACCATAGGGTCTTATTATTAAACTAAATAGCTCGATCATATTTTGGTTGTTTTCATACCATATTATATATTATTTTCATAATCATATTCATATTCAAAAAGAAACTTGTTTTTTTGACTGCAAATAGTATGAATTATAAAAATATGTCAAAAGTTGTTGTTAGGAAAACTTTTTTGTTGAAAGCTTCTCCAAGATCCAATCCCTTCCCTAGGTTGACGGGTTTGACGGTATTACAATTGCAAACATCTTCAAGCATATTTCAGCGTCAGTTTTAAAGAAGCTCTGGCAGACAACTGTTTTAAGATGGTTATTGCATTACGCCTCGATAGTGGTGCATCGAGGAGACCGAGAGGGCTTATGGGCCTTTTTTATGTTTTGTGTATTTTCATTCTCTGCACCAGCCCAAACTAATAGTCAACTAAGAGACTGTGCACACTGGCGTGGTCGATTGGCGGGTCGCCGTAGATTGACTTTTCTGTGGGCTGTGTTTGCAGACATTGTTCAACAGCTTAACGGCAGCCTTTGTGAGCAGGGCTCGCAGTGGAAGTCATTTATCGGTCGACCTCGTCAACGTGCACAGGCGCATTAAAAAAATAACAGTTGAACCCTATTAGTTGTGTTGTGTTGTAATAATTGTAGTTTTTGGTACTAGTGTACAATTGTGTGCTAGTCGTGTGTCTATCTGTGTATGTGGGCGTCTGAGTATTTGTGACATATGGGTCAGGGAATGGATGCAGAACTGGCTTATATGATGGAATAGTGGGTAATCCTTCTTGGGATTCGTTGGTCACTTTTTACCGGTGTTCAATTCGTGCATTCGATTCGATTCATTCGGATTGGATAAATGAAGGTACGATTAATTTACCGACGCACGTCAATCATCCATTCCCGGCCAGCATAGCATGAGAGAATTCTAACGGAGTGCAATTGTCGTTGATGGTAAATATATATTTTTTGTGGCATTTAGACGATTCCAAGTAGTTTTATTGCATGGTACATGTGTGTTGTTCAATTAATACCCAAGAACAGTACTAACTCTACTCTTTATTTCATTTTATTTTATTTATTTTCGGTCTCATGCGTCACATTCCTCTGATGACCTCTCCGAGTTAATTTAACCGTTATTTATCGGACGCGATACCCGGGTACCTTTTTGGGGTTCCAATTCATGAAATTCGTATGTTTTATCCATAGCTGGAAATTGAGACTTTGTAGCATCTTAGAACTTCACTAAGTCAAGGTTTTGGGTTAATAATATTGTTGATATAGTAAGGGAGGGAGTTAGTGAGGGGCTCCTGATTTTTTTTACTACGTAACAGGCCGACGTGGGTACCCGGGTACCCACAAAACTGAAATACCAATAACTAAGGTAATTTCCAACCGATTTTGATGCTTTTGGGTGTTTTGGATTCAGGAACTCATCCGCTTTTGGACTTGGTAAAAATGAATCGGCTTACTTCATTCGGTTTCCGGGAATCTGGATTTCCGGAAGCAGTTTCCAGTGCTGGGATACTATTTGTGAACTTCAACGGAATACTAGCAATATGGGTATCAAAATTCTTGGAATTGCATCAGTAGGCTGTATCTCGTGGTTTTGGAACCATTTGGTGATTTGATCCCGGAACGGACATTCCGGAGCAGGTTCCCGTGGGGCCGTGAGTGACCATTCCATTCCAATTCCATTTTTTAAATTGCCATAGGGTCCCGTAACAATACATAACAGACTTCCGAGACAATTTGAAGAGTTTTGATACTAATATTGCGAGGACATTATTAAAATTTACAAATCATACCCTAGTACTGGAACATTACCCCGGAAAATCCGGATTACCAAGCACCAGATTCCATTCATCCGGTTCAATTTTATAAATCAAAAAGTGGACAAGTTCCAAATCGGATAAAGGAAACCATAGTTATGAGCATTTCAATTTGTGGGTACCCGGGTACCCCCGTTGGCCTGTTAAAGGTGTTTTTTTGTTAGACACATAACAGTTAACATAAAAGGGCAACATTGCTGTCAACAATGACTATTCGCTGCCATCAGACGTCGCCAGATTTTAGAAACAAATATTTATTTACAGGTAACACACATAAACACGCAACACTTCCCATACACACGTAAACATTCACACGCGCAAATATACAAATACTTGACAGGTGACTGGGTCAAGTGCATTCACTCGTAGGATCTATCATTTCGATGATCGCCTCGATTCTACGAAACCAGTTCACAATTAAGCTGACATAAGCTAGTCTCGTCTGGTGAATGCATGTAACCTGGAAGCCCCAAACACGACAGGACAAGACGGACAGATGACGGACTGGACTCGACGGGGCCTAGTTCAGAGTTTTAGGCATGCTTCAATGCACGGCTAGCGACCTCAAAAAAAAAGCTTCTCCAAGATCCAATCACACTGAAAAAGTTTCTTGTGCGTCTTTAAAACGATAAACATTAGATTTTTGACATTTTATGATGGGGTAACCCAAATAACTTTTAAAAAGGGTATAAACACACGAAATATAATCGTTTTTGTTGGGACGAAATTCCAAATATCTCTAAAACTATCGCAATTTGGAAGATTTTTGTTAAATACATTTTGATTTAAAATGAGACTTAGAATTATATTCTGTAATAAAATCACAGTTTTGTGTGTCAATTAGCATGAAATTTGAAAACATGTATAAAATTATTGTTAGAAAAACTTTTTTACCGATAAGTTCTCCAACATACAATCACATTCAAAATGTTTCTTTTCTCTTGAGGTTTTTTTGACAAAATATAAAAAATTAGAAAAAATGGGTTTTTTTACAATTTAAATTTTTAACATGAATTTTTGTTTTTCCCTCCCCAAGGTTTAGGGGTTTGACGGTATTGCAAACATCATCAAGCATCAATCGCTTTAAGATGGGTATTGCATTACGCCTCGATAGTGGTGCATCGAGGAGACCGAGAGGGCTTATGCGCCTTTTTTATGTTATATGTATCTTCATACTCTGCACCTGCGCATACCAACGCTAAACCGCTGGTCTATGCGCGGTGTCGTGGCCGACTGGCGGATCGACGTAGATTGACGTTTGCTGTGTGCCCTGTTTGCAAATATTGTTCTATTGGTGATATTCGTGGACGGGGCTCACGGAGGGAGTCATTATGTGTCCATTTATCGGTCGACTTCGTCATCGTGCATATACTAATTAAATTAATTTAATAATTAAATTAATTTAATAAAGTAGAGTAAGTAGAAATCTATTAGTTGTAGCTTTGTGATAATCGTAGTTTTTCGTATTAGTGTACAACTGTTTTGTGCTAGTCGTATGTCTATCTATGTATGTATTCGTCTGAGTATTTGCGACAGTTGGGTCAGGGAATGGATGCAGAACTGACGTATATGATAGAATAGTGGCTAATACTTCTGGTGATCGATCTGAGCATTTGGTTCTATTCATTCGGAAAAATCGGGTTGGATAAATTAGGGTAAAATAAATTTACCGACGCACGCGAGTCATAGCATGATGAAAGTCTAACAGCATGCAATTGTCGTTAATGATAAATATACAACATTTGCTGCATTTAGACGAGTTACATATGTTTTTTTCTATTCTACTTCATTAGTCTGCTTCTTTTGTGTATCTATTAGTTTGCTTTTGCATTATTTATGTATACCAAAATAGTATTGTTCAATTTATACACATCTAGTCAAGCTCTTTGCATCTTTATTCTTTATTCGGCATGTTATGATCCCTTTTATTAGTATATCTCTACTATACGCTATCTATACTCATATAGGTACAAACGCTCGTGGCTTTCGCGATAACACAAACCTGGCCACAAATGCGACCATGCAATTGCAATAATCCACATATACTTACGCCCACGATTTCGCCTACATGAAAACACCCCGGTAGTTAAGTAAACGTGGCATCTTTAAACTTCCAAACGCGGTCTCAAACATTTACCCACCACTCGTGCGATCATGAAAGGTCACGTTCGAAAGTTTTACCAGTTTGGGCTAATGCCTTCAGTTGAACCAATCAAAAAGATGATGCTCATATTTACTAACCAACACGTTCCATGGTGACATGACCTGGAACTCAAGTTTCCCCATAGGGAAACGGACTACCATCTGTACCATACACTAAAAATTAAGCATCAGATTCACGATCCGCGCGCGATCAAACAAGAATACACGCTACATCATTATAAAATCAAAATTATACACGCAATGTCACATATACGTGACAAACACGTTAATATACAAATGCTTGAGCCCTTCGCGACCATCCACGGCACCTACACCCGCGATCTCGTAAACATGATAACATCCCGGTGATAAAGTGAATGTCCCAGCTCGTATAAATTTTCAAACGCAGTCTCAAGCGTGAACCAAAAAATTCCCGCACTCGCACGATCATGAATCGGTCACTTCCGGATGTTTCTATCCTTGATATCAGCAGACTAGGTCCTTGCCTTCAATTTGATCAATTAAAAAAAGAAAGCTCTCATATCCACTGGACACCACGTTACATGGCGACATGACCGAGGACTCTAGTGATATGGGGTAACTTACTCCCTGTCAGAATGTGAATTGTACACCAAAAACTAACTATCAGAATGAAGGTCCGCGTGACCATCCAAGAACGCACGCGTATATAGGAAATGCCACGGTTACAAAATCCAGTCTTGTATACGCGAAGTCACATGAACGCGAGCACACGTAACAAACACGTTAACGTACGAACGCTTAAGCCCTTCGCGATTAACAACGCACACCTACGTTCGCGATCGCGCAAACTTTATAACACCCCGGTAGTAAGGAGAACGTTTTACCACTCACGAAGTTTCAAACGCTGTCTCAAACACGAACTTACAAACGTCCGTTTTCGCGCGCTCATGAATCGGTCACGTCCGGAAACCATTACTCTCTGTTCTAATAACTTAGGTCCATACATTCAGTAGGACCAATCAAAAAATAAAGCACATATCCACCAGACAATACGTTCCATGGCGACATCACCGGGCACTCTAGTGATATGGAAGATCTCACACTCTTTTAGCATCTTAGCAGTACACCAAAAAATAAAGTATTAGACTCACGGCCCGCACGCGATTATCCAAGAACACACGCGAATATGCGAAAGGCACACGGTTATAAAATAGAATTTATACACGCGAAGTTACATACACGTTAGCACACGCGACATACCAACGTACACGCGATCGAACAGATTAACGCACAAATGCTCGAGCTCTTCGCGATGATACACGCGATTGCGAGTCTCTACGCCCGCATATACCTGAACAGTACAATGAATATCACATTCAGAATCACGACCCGCTACAATTGGCCTAAAGCAGTGTTTTAGTGGGCGACATTGCCTGTCTCGTCTGCAAATTGTAGTATGTGATTCTGACGGGGAGCCCTTCCGAGAACCTAGCTCTACAGCTCCAGTAGGACAACTCTCGAATAATAAGATAATTGCATTTTAATTAATTATTTAACTCAGCATCTTTTTATACAATTTGTTCATCTGCCTTTTTATCTATTTTATTCGTTTCATTCTTTGGATGCACTTTGATCAGTTTATTCTTTTCGTGCATTTTACTCGTATAATTCATTTAACTTATTTTATTAACTTTTTTCCATCTATGGATTCTATTCATTTTTTCCAGTCATATATTTTGTTCAGTTTTTTTTTCATTTTATTACTCTATTTTTATAGTTTTATTCATTTCATCCAAATAATTTATTTGACACAAGTTATTTTTCTATGAATTTTACCTTTTAACATTCCTTAATTTTTCATTTCAATCAATGCATTTTATTCTGCTTATTTTCTTCTTTTTATTCGTTTTATTAATTCAGTTCATTTTGTTTATTTGATTATTTATTCATTTCATTTATTATTTATTTTATTCATTTTGTTCATTGCATTCATTTTATTCATTTGATCCATTTCATTCATTTGATTAATTGTATTTACTGCATTCATTAAACTGATTCATTTGGTTCATTTGCCTCATTTGATTCATTTGATTTATTTACATTTGAAGAGCTAATTTAATTTGATTCGTGTATTTTATAATTTACATTAATCATTCTACTCATTTTATGAATTTGAACACCTTTTTATTTTATTTTTTTTATTTCGTTCGTTTTAATGATTTTCTATAATTTATTCAATTTATTCGAGATTTTATTGGTGTAGGACTAGAAACTGTTATCATCCCACCTGTAGTTGGGTGCCTACTTCGCATGAGTTCGGTAAACTAATGAATGATCCAACAGTGATATATGTAAGAAATGTCTCATCTCACTGCTAGGTGGATTAAATCGGTTTTTATAAAATACTTTGCCCGCCTAAAGGCGGTGTTGGGCACCTGATCGAAAAAAATATCCAGTCTAGCGATTACTTATCGTACCGAAACTAGCATTATGTGCAATTTTAGCTGAAAAGGAGTGTGTTTTAAAATCTTTGGGCGAATACTGCTGTTAGAATATGGATGTCCTTATCATTAATTAATATTTAGGGGAGTCTGGGGCTAGTTGGCGTAGTGTTTTTCTCCTTTTGTATTAGACATATGGAGTTAACTCTCGTTCTGCACTTCAAGTACTGTGTATTACATTCTCTAATGTGTTTACGTTGCATTACATTCTGTTTTGTATACGTTGTACGCGATATTGAGTATTCGAGCGTATTAGAGTAAAAAGTCTATTTTAGTCGTATTAGGGATTTCATTTATCCCTCTCGCAGGTTGATGGGATTGACGGTATTGTAAACATCATCAAGCCACAATAGATTCAATAGAGTTATCTAAATATAAGGACCTTCGCTCTTTTTAGTTTCTATTTGCACCAAGTTCTACTAGTAGAGGTTCATTAGTTCTCATGTTAATAATCCACCAATCATTATGACTACTCAGGTTTTGAATAATATAAGAAGCCCGATTCAAGATGTTGATTACAATACGCCTCGATAGTGGTGTATCGAGGAGGCCGGGAGGGCTGGTATGAGCCTTTTTTCTGTTCTATACCTTTCCTCTATTTACCCGCTCATAACCAACAATCAACCAGTAACAAATAGATAATTGAGAAAGGATGTGCTATGTGGTGGTGGCTATTCAAGTATTAGTAGTGTTTGAAGTACTAATGTATGTCTTTCATGCGATGATCATAACTTCTGCTGTTTCTGGTACCTATCTAATCTATTACGTTTCTCGTATATTGTCTTTTATTTCTTTTCGAGTCCTATACTGTCATTCTACACCCGCCTTCAGCTGGCTCAGCAAAGATGGTGATAGTGAACGTCTTAACACATACACATTCTCAAGCGGGAACCTACAAAACTGCCCTCGCGCTCACGATTACGAATCAGTCACGTCCGGAAGTCTGTCCTTGATCCTAGAAGCCTGGGTCCATGCCTTCAGCTGGACCAATTAAGAAAATACGCTCAAACCTATTAGACAACATCTCTCATGGCGACATGACCGGGAACCCTATCGATATAAGGGATCCCAATATTTGCCAGAGTTTTAACCGCACACCGAAAATTTGATGTCAGACTCACGGTTCGCGCGACTGTTCAGGAACACACGCAAATATGTTACGAAATCACGTCAACGTACAAACGTTAGAGCCCCTCATGATTACACCCCGGTGATAAGGTGAACATGTCAGCACTCATAAACTTACCAACGCGATCTCAAGCGTCAACCTACAAACTACCGCGCTCGCGCCATTACGAGTCAGGATCGTCCGGAAGTCGCGCTAGTGCACTGAGTGCACACTGCTCTGAAAATCTAATGAAACCGTTTTAGAGCAGCTGCGGCTGCTCGTTCAGAAAGCCGTTTACGCGACTTCCAGAGAGTTAATAAAAAAATAACACTAGACAAAACGTTCCATGGCGACATGACCGGAAACTCTAGTGATATGGGGTTACTCACTCCCTGTCAGAAAGTGATCCGTGCACCGTACAACGAAAACTAAATGAATGACGGTCCGCGAATATGTGAATGGCCGCAGAGTTTCAAAATCGAAGTCACATACACGCGACAAACACGTCGACATACGAACGCTTAAGCCCTTCGCGATCATCCACGCACACCCATGCCCGCGATCGCGCATACTTGATAACACTCCAATAATTATGTGAACGTTTTAGTACACACGAAGTTATAAACGCGGTCTCAAACGCGCGAGATCATGATTTGGCCACGTCCGGAAATCTTTACTCTTCATTCTAGCAACTTAGGTACATACATCCAGTTGGACCAATCAAAAAATAATGCTCATATCCACTAGACCACACGTTCTACTGCGACATGACTGGGAACCCTAGTGATATGGAAGAACCTACTTTCTTCTACAATCTGAACCGTACACGAAAAAATAAGAATATGCGAAAGGTACACGGTTATAAAATAGAATTTATACACGCGAAGTTACATACACGTTAGCACACGCGACATACAAACGCACACACGATCGAACACGTTAACGTACAAATGCTCGAGCCTTTCGCGATGATACACGCTATCGTGAGTCCCAACGGCCCGCTACAATTGGCCTAAAGCCGTGTTTTTAGAGATGGTTGGGTTTCAATTTTTTCGAACTCGAACCCGAAAGCTTGAAAATTGAAAAACCCGACCCGAGCCTGAAATATTAAAATTTTAAGAACCCGAACCCGGCCCGAGCCCGAACATGTTAAAGTTGCAAAACCCGACCCGAACCCGAAAATAAAATTTTTGTAAAACCCAAGCCCGACCCGAACCCGATATTTTTAAAAGTTAAAAACCCGAACCAGAAAATTTATAATTCGAGAAAACCCGATATGAACCGGACTTGTTAATACGGAGAATCAACCAAAGATCTCGAAGATTTTTAAATTTAGGCATCCAAGCTGGATCCATACGCGTCCAGTTATATCTACCTATGGCAAAACGAATTACTGACGAGAGAAATTGGCATGTATATTTACTATTAAACGTCACATTTGTAATGTTCTAAGAAACTTATAAATCGTCGATAGGAATCAGGAATCATGGGAAAACAAGAGGTGTAATGATGACAGATTCAAACAACCTTGCCCGTCGTACTTAACCACAATTTCTAGTTTTTTTTTTATCAAAAACCATTTCTGCAAGAGTAGTTTTGTGTAATTGATTACATGTCGTCGCTGTTGTGCTATCTTATGACAAACGCCATTTTGGGGTGAACTGAGTTAGATATACCATGTTACTAAGTTTTAAAATCTCCATAAAGTCGCGTTTTCAGAATTTTGAAATTCTGCTTGGTTACTGAGATTTAGCGAAACACGATTATGACAAGCGCCAATTTCTCGAGTGATCGAGTTGTGCTATCTTATGACAAAGAAAAAAGAGACAACATTCTTAGTTTGTTGGCTTGCTATAAGCCGAAAAGCTTATAGCAAGCCAACAGATGTCTCTGATGACATAGGTAATTCCTATGCAGATCAACCATAACCATTAGCTAGGTTCTTGTCTCGGGAGCAAAACTTTTCCTACCATAGTTTTTTCTGGGAATGGTTGGCTTATATATTCATGATTATTGAACAAATTTCCTTTTGAGATTTCCACTTGTTTTGGAAAGTATACCGAAATGTAGTGATGGATTATGCAAGAAGAACATTTGTTTCGTCTAGTCACCTGTCAACAATAACATTGTTTGATATACATTGTCTCTAAAGTGTCAATGAAACCAATTTTTGTTCATTGTTTTTCCTGAATAAAGGAGGAAAATTGGAAAAACTTTGTGTTCTAATACCATCATTTTGTAACCTGATATTGCTGCTATCGCATGGAAAAGTATGATATTGGACATAGTGATCTATAACGCATAATTTTACGAATCAGTTATAATTCATTTTTATATGAAATCTTCTGTACACATTTGTGACACCTCATACATATTTTATCATCAATACACAGTTATGACACGTTTGTGAGCGACTATGGTTTACATTTTAAGCAAAAACTGTAAATATAGTCTACCGATCTTCGCACAAATCGAGAGTTTACTTCAGAAAAGATAGAAGCATCGAATGCCTTCTCCGAAAAGCTTCTAACATTTATAAATTTTAAGATATTCAATCTCAAACTTTAAAAATCGTTTTTCTCGAAAAGTGCTAAATGGCGCTTGTCATAAGATAGCACAACAGCGACGATGTATTAAATTAAGCACTGTCAATTGGCAAGTCGTATTCGACAGTTTACACGACGTCATCCGCGTTACTGGTTGGTGCAGTCAAACTTCAACTTGTGTTGAAGGGTGTCAATCAAGATTCTCTGTCGCGTTCTTGATGTCACATCATTAGATAGTACAGTAGAAATGCCTCGACATCTCCAATGGAGTTCTTGGAGCGACTCCAAACTTCTACAAATCCACTCATGGCTTGAACAGAGCACACAATATTTTTAAGATTAATTCCTAAAAATAGTAGAAATTCATGTATTTTCATGAGGGAATCCGAATCGTTCAACGGCCTAGCCCGGGGATAATTTGACAGAAAGCTTGTTTCATATATGTACCACTGATTTGATAGTGGCGCTAGTATAACATTACCATATGAGTGCCATCGTTGATAGATTGTCTCTATTTCGCGTAGATTCTTCTTGCTTGAACCAATATATATTCCGAAAATTTACTTTGACTTGGTTTATTGATGATTATCATGAAAAGTAAATCGCATAGAGATTTTAGACGCGAAACACATTGTTGAATGCTCTCTCATGAGTACTTATTTATAAAAGAAAATAATTCGGACAGTTGGCGAATCTGAAGAGAAGAAATTTTATACATGAATAAAAAATACAATAGTTGAGCATCAGAAAATATAACGAATTCTAGCGGTTTAAAGGTAAGAAAATTTAATATAGGTATATGTGTCATCCATTCGTATCACGAAGTAAAGTAAAGTAAACAAAGTTAATACTACAAAAAGAGACTGGGTGTTGTGTGTAGACGCAAACAGCGTCAAGAAATGGTTGGGTGTGATCTGTTCAAAAACCCGAACCCGATCCGAATTCGAAAATTCCAAATTCGAAAAATCCGAACCCGACCCGAGCCCGAAAGTTTATAATTTTAAGAACCCGAGAAATTGAAGCTTGAAAACCCGGAATCCGACTCGAACTCGAGTTGTTTAAATTTACAAAACCCGAACCCGACCGGAAACCTGTCGGGTCCAAAATCCCGAACCCGACCATCTCTAGTGTTTTAGTGGGCGCCATTCGTCTGTCTCGTCTGCAAATTGTGTGTGATTCTACAGCTCCAGTAGGACAACTCTCGAAAAAAATGAATATTTGATTCATAGTTACGAATCCCTCGAAGGGTAGTTACTAATCACTCGAAAGGTGATTTGAGGAATAATCTATCTAAACTCAACCGTGACAGAGTTTTCAAAATTATTTTGTAACGAGCTCTTCAAATGCGTTTTAACTCAAATAATAGTTTTAAGGCTGAGAATATTTCCTACTAAATATAGAACTTCGTATCTCTAATTAGTAGAATTAGGTAACCTTTTAGAATAGAAAAAGACAAAAGGTACGGTACTGCTTTACTGCAGTACTTCTTTCACATATTAATTCACATTCATATACCGGTTTTTTCACATTTATACATTACTAATCGAAACCATGCATCCTTTATTATACCCCCAGGACACAACGTCAACGTTCGATCACGGCGGATGGCATCTACAGCAACTCGCTGTTTATGCATGCGGCCACATCACACGTCGGCAACATCGTGCAAGTCCAGACAGCGTCCGGTGTCACATTCGAGGGAGTCTTCCGGACATTCTCATCACAGTTTCAGGTACAAATATACAATATGAAATCAAACCGCTTCAAAGAACTCTTGTGCTGGGACAATTCCGCTAAAAATTGAAATGCCAAAGAGCAATCTCAGCTCGGCTCGACCAGCTTACACTTATCTAGAACAGATTCAATTAATCAAGATCAGATCGAAATTTGTCCATTAGCTCAACTTAACTCGACATACTTAACGGAAAAGATCAATGTTTCAAGATGCACACCCACAGACGGGTCAGAATGGGTCAAAAACGATGTAATTTTTTATTTGTAAAATCTCAAATTTAGCGAATATAGATGAAGGCTATCGAAAGTTTGATAGGAAATTTATTTTTTCACTTTCCAAAGCAAAATGTGATTCGAAGCAATTACATTTTTTTCGTTCAATACTTTACCCAAATTTAGTATGCCAATAATAGGCAAACAACACAGTAAATAATCTAGATACGCAGATTTATTATAGAAAAATGATCGCATATCAAGGTGAAAATTGGTACATTACAAAATATAACCGGTCCTATTTCGTGATGGTAGTTTTGTTTTCATGCAAATCAGATCTTCGCATTCCACTTTTGAGCAGTAAATTGAAACAAATTAGAGTACAGCATCGTAGTGCGATGTTGTACTCTAATTTGTTTAAATTTACTGGTTAAAAGTGGAATGCGAAGATCCACCCAATTGAATGGCACAAACGAATTGGAAATTTCTGCGGTTATTCCAACACTTCGTTCCGTTTCGATGAATCGTACGCTGCCTTGAAATCCACAAACAGCTGATGAGTTGTCAAGTAGTATTTTCAAAGTTCATCCAAAATTTGTCGCTAGTTGTCCTTCTTTAAATTTGCTTTGCATTTGTATTTATGCAGATAAAGAAACCAGCTAATGGACACTGTCTGTCTCTTCCTATCGGTCTTATTGTTTTCAATTCTTGTATAACCTTTCACACTTCTAGTGCCCAAAACTAGCATATCAATCACACCACTCCTGTACGATTTATCTCGGTTCAGGTTTTCCACTGCATTTCACGTTTCTAACATTGATGAGTTTCTCGGTTGCTGTTAGCTCACTATATCGTTTCTTGTTTTAACGTGTGGCCGCTCCAACCATTCGGCTCCTAGTGTGGTTTTAGCCGTTTGTCGCGCTTTTGCATTTCACGTCGAACCTGACGTCGTTTTGCTGGCAAGGTGTCAATTCCTGGAAAAAACCTGGAAATTCAGGGAATTTCAGGGAATTATATTTGACCTGGAAAAACCTGGAATTCTCAGGGCATTTGCATTAAAATCAGGGAGAAATTTCGTCCCAATGTTAATATTTTTTTATAAATGTGACTCCAAAATATTTGCTTAACTATTCAGTTGAACGCGTATGCTACAATAACACATTTTAAACTAGGCAGAATTACAATATTCGATATATCTGATAATTACAACTTCTCATAATAACGTTTATATATAATATGGATGCCAAATTGATTTATCGGTGACCTTGTAGTTGTTCGACTGACTCTGTAAGGCAAATACATTTGAGTACGCTTGGTGTACACATGCCGTTTACTTTGGTACGGCTCAATCCATTAGCTTGACCGAGCCGTGAGTATTTTTTATATTTACAAATTGTAAATGAAAAAGATGGGTCAATAATGTTAGAGACACAGAGTGGTGGAGTAATTATGTCTGTTAAATCAAACATATTGTTGATAATCTAGTTGCATTGCCACAATCTTGAAGCTGGGCTCTGTATTGCAAAATAAGAAGCATATTGCTTTAAAAACCATCACAAAAAAATATGGCGATACTTGAAATAAGTTTTAATGACCGTATAACAGTATATTGCATTGTAGCTGATATCTTGCTTTGCGGCAGCTTATTTTTTGCTCATATGACCAACTTTGGGGTTTGTAATAAATTACTAATCAATGGCGCAAACTTATTTTATTCAGATTCTCCCATGCAAGGATGCAAAATGCCTACCTTTTCTGCGGCTGTAATTTTTCTACCTACATTCTCATTTCTCTTTTGACGCTGCTGTGGTTCGCTATTGCAGGACGCCCAGCGCTGTACGGCAGTCTGTAAGCAAAGCAGTAACATGACAAAGAAATAATGCCCCCAGTACAGCCATCAGACGCGAGCGGTACAGCTTCTCTTTCCTTATTTTAGACTTTATTATTTTTAATCTATTCAATATTTTCAATAATAAACGACGGCAATAAATGCGGTTCGTTTACGCCACGACCGGCATCATCGCTTTCGTGTGCGGGCCTCTCCCTTTGACTACGCAGAGAAAAGTGTACAAAGCGAGAGAACAAACTTTACTACGCCATACTCTCGCCGAGCGGTCGGAGTACAGCAACAAAACAAAAATGTATTCTACTGCTCTACGGGAAAATGTACTCGGTTTAGCTACCGTTCTGGCAAGAGCTGTAGTAATGCATCGCTGTAGCGGGCTGTACGGCTTGTGCAAATGTAAATATACCGAAAAAAATGTAGTTTAACAGTACCTTTGGCATCCCTGCTCCCATGTACCAGTTATCGAGTTAATCTCAACCGCAACTCAGTTCCACTCGTGTTCAGTGCTAGCCCATAGCAACATTAGGTAACGCACGCTTTTCATACTTCTGATTCGAGCACGTTGTCTGCCTCTGTTCTTCTGCAGATGAAGTCATTTATTTGCTCCGCTCATTGGCTAAGTATAAAACAGATAGAATTATTAAGAAACCAAATAAAGTTATGGATCTCTTAAGGCACCACCCAAAGCTGTTCCGGGAAGACCGTTCCGGAGTCAAATTATCAGATAGTCTCATGACGATTATCAGCAAACTCTGAGGCAATCCCAAGAATTTTGACATTCATATTGCTAGGATTCTTTGAAATTAACAAATACTTTTCCACTGCTGGGACACACCTCCAGGAATTTTCCGGAAATAATACGATTATGAGATCGTATCCGTATCTATTCCGTATAGCAGGTTTAAAAAAGTAGATGACTTCTTGATTCCAACACATCTACAAACATTTGAATCATTTAAAAACTACCATAGTAATGAGAAATACCCTGTCAGTCAATTATGGGATAAAAACAATCAAGAAGACGTTCCCCTCAGGTCCACTTACTACATCTTCAATTTCATCTCACTAAAATTTATGCCTGGCGATGTATTAAGATGTCACAAACTTTCAGGTTATAATTATGGAAAACACATTGTAATTTTCTTAATTGAAATCTGGAAAGGAACTCGCGTGCTTGTTACCTAACGGTTAAGCACTCAACTGCGCTCAACAATTGAACGTTATCAATATTGGATTTCGTATATAATGGAACTGTATGAAGATGGCTTCCGTAAGGTCCAGTTTCAAAATTACCTTCCGCTAATAGCAGGACGGATACGACAATATTTAAAGTCAACAGATAGTGTATTTAACAGAAACTTGCTACCCTTTTGCTGCGAAGCTTCACTCATCTCATAACAAACAGACAAACGATCATCTTAAAAATAAAATTAACAGTGCATTATCACTCATGTCAAATCATGGCGACTGTTGTTTGTCGATTGCTTAACTTTCTTATAGCACTAGCTTGAGCAGAGGTAGAATGTACACTGGTTCGCATTTTTATTTGCTGCTATTGCCAGATTGTACTTAAAACCGCTGTATTAGTATTTATTTATTTGTTTGTATTTATTATATTCCAACTGATCTTTTTAGAGGGTACTTAACCTTCCGGCACTCGCATCAAATTTTGTAACACGAGCACTCTCGCGTTATACTTTGTACAATACAGATAATCTTTAGAATACTTCGTGATCTGTATCATTTGGAGCAATACTTTCTTCTGCAAACTTAGGCAGCAGATTATGTATGACCTTTTGGGTGGGCGAATGAATATGTCAGAATTCTGTCGCCAGGCGGCACTAGTGAACTTTTTTTTTCAGTCTACTGTATCTAAAGTTTCTGTTTTTTAGCATATCTGTGTCTTCGGCAATGTTTCTCTGGAGCTCAAAACTTACGAAGTGGTAGGTTGTACTAGTGAGCATACCAATTTTGACCTACTATATCTCTAGTTCCTGATTTATTCACAGGACGGTGTCTTCGGTATAGTTGCACCAGAGATAAAAACTTACGAACTGGCACACGGAATAGTTTAGGATTCTGCCACTAGATAGTGATTTAAAAGTGCAGAGTCTGTGTTAGAGTTTTTGATTCAAGAAGATTGAAATTCTGGCACCAGGCGAAACGTGACAGGACGTGTGATGTGGAAAAAGTAAAAGTCACCGTGAACCGGACCTTTCTCGACAACTTTCATTAACTACATAGTCCTAGTACCCTGATTACTTCAAAAGCGGCTTAAGAAAATATTTTGAACATTTTAATTAGGCGAATTTGACAACCAAATAAATCGAAGGTACGGATAGCACGCAAAAATTGTTTTATTCTACACAGTATAATAGTGTAAATCATATCATTAGTGAGCTATACGATTTTCAAATTAAATCAGAACATGGAACAAATTGAAGTACAATTGTATTTACTTAGTATTATTCTGTATTTAGGATTTAGGTTGTGTTATTATTTCTTTTACCGATCCCCATCGTGAATGGTAATACCCAATGGTTCACAGGAGTTGTACGACTTACAAATCTAAATTTTTCTGTGTGCATGTTCCAAAATCGTGAATGAGTATAATTTCATGAATATTGTAGCAGTGTTAAAAAAATAGTTTAGTTGAATAAGAAAGAGGAACGTCATCTGACAATTTATTGGGCTTATTTTCGGAATATGATCGATTTATTCTTACCCTTAGTGACATTCACCGTTTTTGATTTTAGTTCGAAGACAAATAACGGCTTTTCGAAGCGTGAGGAATTTGAGTAGGTTGAAAAAATGACATGTTCAGGTTCACTAGCGTCTCCTAGTGGAAGTTCTCCATACCATTCGATACCTCGAAGGTTTTGATCTCGTGAGCACTTTTGCCGAAAGCACTGACTCGCTAAAAAATCAGGAAGTTGAGATACATTAGGTCAACCAACTGACATGCACACTAGCGCCATCTAATGGTCGTATTGTGAAATATTCGTCATACCCACTCATAGGTTTTGAATTGCTTAACAATCTAGTCGAAGACACTGAGTTTCAAAAAAATCTGCATCTTGAGATATAGTAAGCTGAAAAAATAACATGCTCACTAGCGCTACTTCTCGGCAGAATTTTATTTCCAACTATTTTATCTTCCATAGGCTAGCTCTTGATCTTCTGAACAAGTTTGCCGAAGAAAGTAACCTTCTGCATGATCAAGATCACGAGATATGTTGAACAGAGTATTGTTTTGTCGAACTTCCCATATCGCACGTTCCAAAGACCCGGTTTTAACAAACAATTTCAGATTTTATTGTTGCAGTTGAGGTATGTCAGTGCACAAAAATGATTATATCTTGCACAGAACATGTTATCTGAGGAATACATAGTGGCTTGGCATTGAAAGACGTCTTCGCAAAAAAATGATAACGAAAAATCCCAAAGTGTTGTACAAAGTACAACAGCGCGAGTGTTCGAGGGTTAATTTCTGAAATGACGAATTGGCGCGAAAAATCATTTGCAGGCAAATGAGAGACTAAAAACTGTTTATCTCAAATTTTAAACAATCTTGCCAAAAACCAGTTTCTATAATTTGTTAGCAGGTTTGTCTATTTTTTTCTCATGATTACCCGTCTTTTAATCATTTTTTTTTCGAATTCTTACTCTATTTTACAGTTCTGAAAAAATCGATGAAAGTGCTCCATAATTTTGTATTAACAACGCAAACATTATTAAAAATTGTTTTATGTGGATAACACGCCTTTGTATGATTTTTTCCACCAAAATGAAAATATTTAACTTTTGGCTTAATAAGGATCGTTCGTAACAAAATTTGGATACCTAAAAACACATAGATCTCTTGTAATATTCAACCAAAACTGAAATATTTCTCACGGATATGGACGTATGTCTGTCCAAACGCAAATCAGGGATATGTAATTGAGCTGCTTTGTACCACAATTTTTGTCCTTTTTCTTGCTTTGATACGTACTGTTGGCATTTCTACTGCTTTCTCATCACGTGAGAGGACGTCGCTCTGGACAGTTCGGTAATTTCGAGTCTTTTGGTGCAATATAGACATCATTTGCTTCATAACATGAAAAACATCACTGACGTAGTGGGAAGAAGCCAAATATAGCCAGAACTGTAAAAGTGCATTATTACTGCATAAAAGTGGCTAAAATTATTTCTGTAAACAATCTTCCGGATTGTTATTTTGAGATGCCTTCCTGTTGGTGCGAAGTTTTTATTGGTTCACCCACTGTTGCAGATGACCTACCTAACCAAATATTTCTTAGGAAACTTCGACTTCTCTATCGTTCAGAAATAATACATGCCGTCAAGGCTGGTTGAAGTCTTCTACGTTCAAGTTTTGTAATCCATTGCCACACAGGAAAATTTGGTATAATATCTACTTTACAATTTCCGAATAAGTTCGTGAACAGAACTTGCCGGTTAGCGAAGCTTTTTTGAATTATTCTAATTGGATATCTCTGATTTACGTTTAAACCGCACAAATAATTTTTCCAATACGCACTTCTTTCGACGCCATTTTTGAAAGCACATCTTATTTGTCAACAAATTATGTAATTTTGGATAAAACATACATAGAGACATCTGCGATTTTTTTTTTCATATTTGGTTGAATATTTCAAGAGACCTATGTATTTTTACGTGTTTAGATTTCATCGTGAACAATACTTACATTACAAATTGACATAAGAATTGGTTGCGACCACCTTCAAGGATGTTTATAATGTATGTAAAACGGTGCCTACTTAAAGGGAGATCGCCGACTCAACAATATTTTCACGCAGACTAACAAACATAACACTATGAGGGAATTCATCCCAAAAATAGCGATCCGCCAATTTTCCCAGAACTTTACCTCCTTCTTTTATACAGAGTCCCCCTTTTCTGCACGGCCCTATGCACTGATTTGCTTGTCGGTTATGCCTAGGGCTTGGGAACCATTTTTCACTAGTGGTCTATTCCCAGTTTACTTGTGCATATGTCAGTGTCGGAATTATCGCAAATGCGACTACAGTCCCAACTAAAACTATATTTGAAATGACCGAAATTAGGTGAAGCATCGTTTGCGAGTGTTGACTATTGGTCTGTGATTTCCATAAGCACCACGATGTCGGATCCAAGAGTATGCATTGATCCAGGATTCGTCATAGGCGTTGTGATCTTAAAAACATTTCTTTATTTAGTAATTTAGAGGAATGAAAAAACTTGTTTAGATTTGGAAATATTTAAATTGCATGGTAGTTAAAAGTGCAAAAGTGTTTAATTGAAATGGAAGATACTCCCATTGCAAAAAGTTATCTTTAAAAAATTACTAAAAATGCACTACATGTTGTAAACTCAAACAAGAAAATTTGAAAAATGTGAATTTAATTGGTTGTTTGAGCACTCTGTAAAGTTTATGAAAAGGTCTGGAAAAACATGGAAAATCAGGGAATTTCATTTTCAGAAATGAGTCGACACCCTTGCTGGGCTCCTTATGTGGTACCCATCATATTACCTACACCTATTTTCATTTTTATTGATCGGATTCAAGGATATAATACCTAGAAACAATAAAAAATGTATAATATAGCGATTGCAGTAAAAAAGGGTCAATTTCCAGATGGATGGGAAAAACGGTAAAAGATATCAAGACAGATCTTCATCGATTCCTGTATCAATTTGTGATTTAACACAAATGACTCCCGTCCCTTTCGAGCGGACTAACAACAGTTGGCCGGAACAGTAAGTCATAGCCATTGAAACAAAGATAATGGGATAATCTTCAACTCTGCTCGCCTTATTGATATTTTCGGTTTTTGCATCGTAGCTGTTCGAATAGATTCTCCCCTTCAGGTCCGCCTAGAAATCTTCAATTGGGCGCAGCAGGGTTCTTGGAGATGACTGCGATCTTCAAACGCTCCGCTTCACATAATGTTCCGAAGTCAGATCTGGTCAGAACAGATCTTCCTTCGAGTGGTGTTGTTAAGGGGGGGGGGGGGGGGGGAAGAGTTTCAGTATGAAAAAAAGTCTCTTTTTTGCGATTTTTTTTAGAACTTTGGGTGAAGCGAATTGATCAAAACTTTTGTGTATTAATAATGTATCATTTCAACATTCCGTAATTTTTTCGCGCAAAAATATCGACAAGCGACTCGGTGATGAAGCTTTTTGTAGAACATCTCTGGAAAAACATGATTTGCGGTGTTACTTGCCATTCAAAACCGATTTCTTTCTAATTTTGCATACGCATTATACCTAACCCCCACGTTGCGGTTTTGAGATAATTTTTCGATTAAGGCGGTTTTCATATCTACTAGACAACACGTTTCTTGGCGACATGACCGGGAACTCTAGTGATACTCTCTTCTAGTACCTTTTAGTGAACCGTGTACTGCAAATTAAGGTTCAAGTTACCTTTTTTGAGCATGTGTTAGTTTCGAACGCTGGATAATATGGGTAGGAAAAATTGTGTTTAGCTTTGCCACCGGATTATCCATTTAAACCTTTTCAAAACTCTTAAAGAAGAATATCAGCCGATTTATCAGATCACAACGATTTAAATCATACAAAATAGCTGCTGGAAAAACTATCAGTTTCGCTAAATGGTGCTTTTGAAAAAGTGGCTGTAATTTTTTGTCACACTACCACACCGCGCTGGGGTACGCAACACAACAACGCAATGAAAAAACGACAGCCACTTTTTCAAAAGGACCATTCCGCTAAGCCGATGGTTTTTCCAGCAGGTATTTTGTATGAATTGAATCGTGATTATCTAATAAATCGACTGATATTCTTCTTTTAGAGTTTTGAAAAGGTTTAAATGGATAATCTGGTGGAAAAGCTGAGCACAATTTTTCTCACGCACACTACCAAGCCTTGAGGTAACTTGAGCCTTAAGCATAAGATTCACGATCCGCGCACGATCATTCAAGAACACACGCGAGTATGCGAATGGCCAACGGTTATAAAATCGAATTTATCCACACGAAGTTGCATACACGCTAGCAGACGCGACAAATACGTTAACATACAAACGCTTGAGTTTCGTCCATGCTCAACTATGTCTGCGATATCACAAACATGAAAACACTCCGGTAATTAACTGAACATTTAAGCACTTATAAACTCATAAATGTGATCTCAAGCGCGGACCTACAAGTTCAGATTTACGGTCCGCGCGCGATCATTCAAGAATACACGCAAATAGGCGAAGGGTCATACAGTTATAAGATAAAATTCTTGGACGCGAAGTTAGATACACGCTAGCACACGCGACAAACACGTCAATATATAAATGCTCGAATTGTTCACGATAATCCACGTTCAACTACTTTCGTGATCTCGTAGCAGATAAACCTTAAAGACTAATGGTACATGAACGATGACTGTAGAGTAGAACTCATATTTTTGTCGCCTCTTACGACATTGGAACAGGAATTCAGAGTGGTTTAATTCTTGCATCAGCCGCCGGATGCCACATTGCATCTAGGCTAGTTTCGTCCCCGTCCGCATAATCTTGTTGATAAAATAAATCTACAACCATAACTATATAACACGCTCTTCAAAAATAATAAATGAGACAACTAGCTTTTCCTGATAGTTTTATTTACTGTAAGTACTTCGACAGGGGCAATTATGTGAAGAACGGCATGTATAGTATATACTGTAATGTTGGAACAAATAAAACAACATATCTATTTTCGTTACGTTTACTTTTTATTTGAGCTCCACGAACAAAACTACTCAGCAGGGTTAAAACTAAGTAGTGTTCAATCTAAAACAGGTTAATTGAGCGATGTTATTGTGTGAGTTTGGTCAAACCACTCTGTTATTTATTTGGTCGAGTCCGATGTCTGAACAATTAAATTATCAACTCGCAAAATTGGGACCACCAAAGAAATGAATAGAACAGCAGCGTGTTATCGATTTTCACGTAAACGGGTAAAGATGACACGGGCTGCAACCTCTGCGTGCTATACCACGGAATGGCAGTCTCGTCGTTCTTTTTCATTGTCCTTCCACTGTACAATTTTATGCTTCTTTATGCTGCTTTCATTCACAAGACTCGATATGGCTGGAAGGTCCTTTTGCTCCATATAGTAGGTACTTGCTTATATCCAATAAGGCATCCCATTGTGCAAACTCTTGATTCAGTTTGTCGTTTTTTGCACTAAGAACAGAGTTCTGCTAGCTCTTCCATATTATGACACACATTGAGTAGGTCGCCATATGTATCGATGCAGTTATGTACTGGGCTGGCCGAGGAACATAGGATGAAGGGTGGACTTTTCAAATAAAATGTGATATTCGCTGTCTGGGGTGTAGCTTTTTCATGAATTCTTTGTGCGAGTTTTTGTTACTCAGTAGACTGATCGCTATTAATTCGTGGTTTAATACAGGTGTGTTTCAAAGCCTATATTCTGGACGTATGGCAAATATTTCTTTGTAATTCTATTCCGATACTCAATTACGAATTTATCACGGATTACCAAGACGTCATTCGGACTGGATTCGACGCAATCCTAGACAATCCGATGTTAATTATCTGGTTGGTACTACTTCTATCATAATAATCGTTCTCCATTCGAAAAAAACTAATCAATGTGATTCCTTAATCAGGGAAAAAAAAACATCCACGTGCTTATTACACATATTTTAGATGTAGTCAGTTGTCCAAATGAAAATCGATTCTAATCATTTCTTGTATTTTCTTTTCTCTTTGGGCAGGTTGTGCTGGAAATGGCACATCGCATTGATATCAGCCCGGAAAACGATAGCAAAATTATCGTAGATTCGGTAGTCGATCGGCTCATCTTCAAGCCCTGCGACATTGTCAGTATTTCTGCCAAAGACGTCGACCTAGATTACGCCACTAGAGATACATTCAAGACAGACACCGCCATCTCCCGCTGTAACGGAAACGGCCGGCCGGAGGAACGAGAGCTCGAACCGTGGGACGAAAGTGGCACACTGAATGGCGACTGTGAGTTCAACTTGGAACTCGATGCCAATGCCAATGGGTGGGACGTGAATGACATGTTTCACAAGAACGAGACGATCTACGGTGTACAGTCAACGTTTGATCAGTCGCTGTCCGGTTACACGGTACAGATACAGAAAAAAGATTCTGACGATTTCAAAGCACAGGAAACGGAAGCAGAAAGAATTGCTAATGAAATAGAAAATAATCCTGTGTACAAGGATCGTATTGACCTGGAAAACGGTGACGAAGAATCAGCCTTTGCTGCTGTGTCTCGGCCGTCGAACTCCAGTCCGCAGCCGTCATCGGCAGCATCTCTCTCGCCTGCACAAAGCGTCAATAGCATGAACGATAAAGGTAACGGCTCAGTGATGCCATCAAACGCTAAATACATTGTACCCGCCAAACGCAAATCGGGACAAGCTGGTAAGTTGACTGTCCGAAGCACGCCACCTCCGTTAACAAATAACGGTGGGCCACCTCCGCCACAACAACAGCAACAACAGTCGCCACTACAGCAACCACCAAGCCCACAAGCGCTGACTCACAAGAATATTTATCCCAATATGTCAATGCCTCCACAGCAACAGCAACAACAGCACCCACAACAACAGCAACAACAACAGCAGCAGCAACAACAACAACAACAGCAGCAACAAATGCAGCAGGCACAATCACAGCCTCAACCTCCTCCGCCAAGCAATCAGCATGGTGGCGGAATGCAACAACAAACCCCACACGGCTCTCAATACGGTATGCATGCTAATCAATCGCCCTACGGTCACGTTCAGCATCAACCCCATCAACAAC
The DNA here is from genome assembly GCF_030247195.1 of Topomyia yanbarensis. Lineage (NCBI taxonomy): Eukaryota > Metazoa > Arthropoda > Insecta > Diptera > Culicidae > Topomyia > Topomyia yanbarensis. The sequence continues at coordinate 332,702,119 of NC_080671.1, forward strand.
AGCAGCAGCAACAGCAAGTGCCACCACAGCAGCATAACCAATCTTCAGTTGTAAATAGTAATAATAACATGAACAAGATGAACGGTGATGGCGGAAGGGGGGACATGTCGAATAGCAATAGCATGAATGTAAATAATAACACTAAGCCTTTGCCTCAGCGTGCCGTGCGGCAGTATCCGAGCGCTGCCACGGTTAACTATAACGAGCCACCGCCATCGCTCGGACCCCAGCAAATGCCTGGTCAAATGCAAACGATGGGAAAACCACCAATGCATGTCACCCATCCACATCACGCCGTGGCTACACATATGCCACCTCCACCGGTGGTTGCCAACGATCAGCAGATTCAATCTCAGGTGGTCATTCAACCACATCACGTTGTGCTGCCCCCGCCCATTATTAGCGTTGCTACAGGTCCTGCTCCTTCCCAGCAGCAGCAAATGCAGCAACCTCCACCGCAGGCGCAGCGCCAAGTGGTTGTTCGATCGCGTGACATGGAGGTTGACAATCTGCGTAAGTTCGGCCAAGACTTCAAGTTGGCTCCACCACAACAGCAGCCGCAAATGCAAAACGTTCACCAACAACCTCCCCCACAACACAACGTACAACAGATGCAACAGCAACAACAGCAGGACCATACATCACCCAACCAACCACCAATGGAGTCCTCACCCCCTCTTGCACAGGTTCAGAAGCACACTGTGGATCACGTGTCACATCAACAGCAACAACAGCAGAATCAATCCTCCCAAACTCCTTCCGGAATGGTGCACCAACATCAACCTCAACATATGGTTCAATCTCAACAAACACAGCAACAGCAGCAACAACAACCACAATCTCAACCACCGCCACTTCAACAACAGCAACAGCAACAACAAGTGCTCCAAAATCAACAGCAGCACCAATCCGCAGCAACAACACCCCCGCAAACGGTACCCCCTGTACATAGCTCTAACAACCAGATAAACACATCGAGCAGCAGTAATAGTAGCACTGGAACCAACTCCAATGGTTCCGGCCAGAACAGTTCGACCGGGGACAATGGGTCTGGAAGCACTAACTCGGATGGTACGGCCAAGGTTGCGCCGAAAAAGACTTTCACGCTAAATCCAGCAGCTAAACCATTTACTCCTCGTAGCCCCAGTACTCCCAATCCTTCACGGTAAGTATTGACCTTGGTTCTGACTTTATCGGAAGTTGGTGCTTTGTGGTTACGGCTTTACACATCAATCAGAGAAATATTTATTTTCTTTCTAAATTCATTACAGAAGTGTAATGGAGCGATTCATAGATTACGCCACGCGTTCAGGGAGAAGTTAAGCGATATGAATAGTTGTCATATTTGGGACTAAATTTATAACTAAATTAAAATGATACGAAAATCACTTTCCTAAAGGGAATTCCAAAAATGATGCCGATTTTTGTCTTGGACGGGCACAATCTATGAATGAGCTCTATGTGTGTACATTTCGCTACTGCCCTGTCAATTCTGTAAAACTAACACAGCCATCTGCGGAAGAGGGAACTCATTCAAGTACTAATCTATTTTTCTAATGGTTATCTCTCTAAAAGTCACACGTCTTCTAGCCCACACACACCACAAACACCTGGACCAGTGATGACTCAGCCGCAGAATCCCTATCCGGGTCAACAGCACGTAGCTCCCCAGCAAATTATCATGTCCTACGTGATGCAACCTCCGCAGACCGCATTCCAGCCGACACAGCAACATCCGCACGCAGGCCAGCCAACGCGTATTCGGAAAGGTAATTTTCAATATATTCTGTTAGTGCTTGTATTTAAAATGATTTACTTAGAAACAACGTTTGGGAGGGAGATTTATTTTTTTCGAATTGGCTGCTTGTAGTTATATTATGAAAACTAAACTCTTGAATGAAGACGTGCAAAAGAAGATTGTCCCGTATTTTTCCAGCTTGGAACTTATATGTTGCAATGGAAGTTACTTGATTTAAGCTAGAATTAGAGATATACAAGCAAGTCCCATTTTATACGTGGATACCTATCGCGTAAAAACCTTTTAATATCTTTACCGTTAGATGTCCGACAGAGTGATCTTTCAAGATTTCAATCGACGAAACTCCAAGTCCGTCCTTTTAAGCACTTGTTCAAGTAAATCGGATGAATTCATTTGGTGCCGGCGTATCCAGATTTTCGGATAAATGTACCAATTTGTAAATTTTATAAGAACGATATGTTTGTAAAATTTCAATTTAGAGTTTAGACATTAGACAAGTTTTAAACAAAAGATATGGGCTGTCGATTTACCCAACAGCAAACCGAACACTAAAATTCTGTGTTGAAAAATAATGCGAATTCGTAAAATCTGTACACCAAGCATCTGTTGGAATACGGCGGTAAACTGACGAAATTGTTCCACGCTACTTGCCTGAGTTCAAATTCACGAAACATCTTTGTGCGCGCTCTAATTGGTCACTTTGAGCAACGTGATGTGGCACCCACTGCTTATCCCAGAACACTTCTAATCAGAGCACCGTAAAGTGCGTAGAAATCATCAAACTCTGTATTGTTTCGTATTAAAATGCCTAGTCGCTTTGCTCAATTACCTATCAAAGAGCACTCCAAAATCACAGGTAGAACAAACTGCTTCAAACAACTCGACCTGACGGAGATATTTACAGACACCGACTCAGCACACGTCCGAATTTTATAACTTGGCATTTCTTTATGTTGAGTTTCATTCCGTTAAGCATGCAGCACTCTTGAAGAGTACAGCTGTCTATTCGAGTTCTGTAGTGTCAAGTCCCGTAGCGATGGAACAAATAAGTTTTAGATCATCAGCGAACATCCGTTTTCCAGATTGGATATGCCCGAGCGCCTATATGACTACCTTACGGGATGCCAATGGACATTTTCAATATGCTAGGCGCGTCTTATTAATCCTAACAAACGCGTACCGATCAGACAAATAGGACTGCAACAAATTAGCCAACCAAAGTGAAAATCCTGGCCGCTGCGGTTTCCAAATTGCGATGTTGGTATTTTTTTCGAAAGCCATTGAAAAATCGAAATAAATTAAGTCCGTCTGCTTACACTTCTCGATAGCAGGAAACAACATTGAGGTGTAAGCCAAGTGGCTATATGTAGTAGATTGTTCCATGGCAAATTCATATTGACATTCCGAGATTAAGTGAGAATCAGCTGCATACGTAACGTTTTAGACTATCTTCTCGAGGACTCAAACAAGACAGTTCAACAATGAGATAGGGTAATTAGCCTATTTTCGTCATGTTTACATTATCACCCTACCCATTTGAAGCCAATGGTTAGAACAAAGTCTACCATTTTGGTTGAACGCACCGAAGGGCGTAAATTGGGGCATTGTATTCGAGACAGACACAGGGGCAGAAAGAGACCAACTTGAAATCGAACATGGTGACCAGTACTAAGAGCTTATCGGCTTGAATCGAAGCTTTTAGGCTTTTGTTGTGATCAAGGTCTGATTTGATGATGGAGTTGTGTTGGCTTTGTTCGACAATAGAGTTAATCTCGGTTATTGCGATAGTGGTAATTGATGACTCCTTCTGATATAACAAGTTATCAGGTTCAATCTAGGATAGTCCCGGATATGAATATCCCTTGGCCTTGGCTTAGTGGTAGGCAACTTTCAGTAAAGGGGTCTGATGTGGATAATATAACTCGACTGGATTCTGCATTGCCACTAGGCACGTCACTTTTCACCTGAGCAGGTGGTAGTACCGATGTCTTGGTCAGGTGGGAGGATTCTTACAGAGAATTATCGGAAATGGAAGTGATTCGGTTCAATGCCCGATTCTATCAGGTATCTTTCCGGAATAGTAATTTTCTTGATGAACCCTGGTTGTTGGTGGAATATTCGAAATGTATCTGATTACGTTCTTTTGAAGAAAAGGCCATGCCTGCAAATTGAACCATTCCGTTTTTTTGTTAAGTGGGTTTGTTACGAATCAAAATGTTAATTATCTTCTAGATAAATCTTTCAGCTTACACCTTTGTGGGGGTATGAGGTGGGACCATCATCATCATCGAGTTTTCGTTGCGTTCAAACACGATCATGTCATTGTTTTCAAGGCAGGACTCGCCAAATGCATTTACGGCTTCAGCACCACCATTTTTAACATCTGGGATAGAATAGAATGAAACCGTGTTGTACGTAGCACTTGTTGATGGATTTTAAAATAATACTAAGGTCATGTGGTGAAGTCAAAGCACTGCACATTACTTAACTCTAGAAACTGATATGATGTAAAACTGCTGAAGATCAGACAGTGATCTCTCAACTATAGGGATTGATTGCTTCTTTCAAACATGAGCAGTTTTTTGAATCTGTATGCAAATAAATCTTGCAAGTAAATTGTGAGCTACTCGTGTGCTCGATATACTCAAAGATATCGGTCGATTCGACCTTTTTTAAAATCTGTATTAAAATCGTAATAACTGCACATTTCGACATAAAGTTTGATGAGATTTAAAGCATTTATCCTTTTTTTGCATTTGAAATATTTCTTACGTAAACCTACGGTCTACTCAATTTACTCAAACATAGTACACAATACTTTCGAGAGTTTTTTTCATATTTTATGTCAAATTGTACTTATGTCAAATGATCATGTAATGTCTTATTGTCTATTAAACCGAAAGTCTCTATGCCAAACAGGGACTCGTTTAAAAATTGGGACAATTTTTCATGCATCCTGGTGCACTATTGGTACTGACATTTGTTAAAATTCTTCCTTTCTTTCGATATTAATTTTTTTTTGAGTTTCGCGTTTGATATATTTGTGTCGACACATATTTTTTTTAATTTTATAATTTATTTTCAGACTTTCGAGGTAGCTACTTGGATCAAAGTTTATTTGATGCGTTTCATTGATCGTATTCATATGACGGTCAGTGATGAATTAAACAATAGAAGACGAAATTTCTTGGATCATGGCCCGGCTACAAGGTTACTATCGGGTTTTTTACTCGGTGTAACGTGACAATATGAACAAGATACTAGAAGTGAGACTGATTCGCGGTATTTTGTTCTGTTAGCTGTATCACGAACACAATTTGGGGTACTCAGCGCAGTTTTCGTTTTCTGCCCGCGGACATCACACTGAACCTTATCAAATTAATAACGATGTTCGAGGTCCTTATAATTTTCTTATATCTACTGCTCGTACCTATTACCGGTCGCTAGCAGCTGGACATTTCACGAAAAAGTGCATGGAACAAAAATGATTCCACGAATAATACTCAAAATTCTGCGAAATAGTTCGTGAAAATTTTATTATCATGTTGCATGAAATTGAAAATGATTGGGGATTTATTCTAAATATCACAAGCACGCCAAATATATAGTAAATAAATCATGTACTAGGAATCATGAACTAGTTCACCGATTTATGAAAATTATTTCATGATTTTGTGAGCTATTTGACGAGCACGAATGGTCTGATGTGACTATTGCACTAGGAATAACGCACCAGTTCACGAATAAATTAATAATATTTTATGACTTCGTGAACTGGTATCATCAGGTGCAGGAATATGAATAATATTTCATGATTTTGTGAACTACTTCACGTAGAACGTGACATATTAGGTATCATGAACTAGTTCACGAGTACATGAATAATATTTTATGACTCTGTGAACTATTTCATGAGTATGGATATTAGATCGTGGCTAATTACGTAAGGCTTTTTTGGAATTTCTAAACCTCCCCCTCCTCTCAGATAAGTATTCGTAAGATTTTCGTGAACTCCCCCTCCTCCTACATAAGATCTATATCATGATTTTCGTAATTAAAAAGTCATATTGTTAAATAATTAAACAATGAGGTAGCGATACATGTAGAATTATTACAAGAAAATAATGTACATGTAGAATTATTACAAGAAAATATCGTACACATAGATCCGACATGGCCATCTTCGAATTCTCTTTAAGTAAAATAAAGTTCACACTCTGGAAATATTCGGTCTACAAGATCCTTGACAGAGCATTTTCTGGATACCTTGCGAATTTAAAGCAAAAGTTTGAAAAAGGATGTTAGCCTAATAACACGGTATCAACACTTTTTAAATTGTAATTCATATTCTGAGTCAAGAAATTGCTGTAACTGCTCCAACACTATCGACAATTAAACCGCTTCTCACGTTGGCAACAATCAACAAAATTCCATAATTAATTTAACTATCATATCCTGCCGCAGCAAAACACTTCAATGGTGTACAATATGTGCTCGTTTTGTTTGACATACAACGTGTTCATGGCAGAAATAAAAAATAGTTCCCTTTTCTTATTTGAAAATAATATTTTCATTATTGATGTCATTTTTGTCATACTTGTTTTATGGTATTACGTAAGAAAGGACAAACCCTTCCTCCCCCTTAGATAAGAATTTGTAAGATATTTTGAACCTCCCCCTCCCCTCATATTCCCTTGCGTAATTAGTGTATGACCCCGTGGATTCATAAATAAAATTCCGAGTTTCGTGAAATAGTTCACGAGAAAATTTCCAGAATATTTTCATTTTGTGAACTGGTGATCCTAAATCTATGAATAACATGATGAGTCAACCTTTGATTTTATGAATAATGTTCATAAAGTTGAGAATTAGTTCACATATAGAAAATCAATTTGGTAATAACATGGCGGAAACCTTCCTTTGAATATTTTTTGAATCTCTCTAATGTTAATATCCTTACGAAATTCTTTAAGATTGGCCAAAACCTGTTAGCTTCTGTTGACTAGGGTTCGTCGCGGTTGCGATAATTACCGCAACCGCGCGGTATTTACCGCACCCGCACCGCAAAAACTGCGGTGCGGTGAGACACTTTTTCTCGCGGATGCGGTGCGGGAAATGTGCTTTTACCGCGCGGTATTACCGCAACCGCACTTAAAAAAATAATTGATAAAATCTGCAGTCTGCATTAAAAAGTGAATTAAAACTTTGACTTTTACCATTTAAGAACGACGCAACTTATTAATTTACAATAGGGAAACATAATAAACATTTAATTGCTCTAATTTCAATGGACTTGACAATGATTTGAATTTTACTTAAAAATAAAATCTATAAGCTGTGTCCAATATAATTTGGCATCATTATTTTTACAACATTTTTTGAACACCTTGAAAAATTTACGAACCTTTTCAAATATATAAAATGCATTCCAATCATTGGAAAACAATTGAATTGTACTGTCAAATCCAATTTATGGAAAATTACAACTTATACAATTTTAAGGGAGCAATCTTAGTATTTGAATAAGAATACATCCATTTCTTGAAAAATACGAAGTAAGTGTTATGAGGTATTTTGTTCCTAAAATCCTCTATTCGTAATAACATTTCTGCTGTATGCTGTAAATCATACATCTTTTGCAGTTTTTCAAATGTCCTTCAACAACTCTGTACCGGTTGAGATGGGTTGGATTCTTGTTATGTTATGTGTAGAATGATGTCTGCTAATTAAATTAAAAGTTTTCCTATTAATTGCTGCGGAAGAACGTTTTTGTATGTAAAATGATGAAATACAGCTATATTTCATAGGACTTCAGTGCTATGCTAATATTTACCTTATTTCGAAAGTATTTATCTCAAAATGTACGGCATTTTATTAATAAAACTTGCAAAGTTGATATTTTTTAATAAATGTTACATTCTGAGGAGTCCGTCAAAGTTAATTTTCGTGTAAATAAGAATAATATTTTATTATATATTGTTATACAAAATAATGAATAATTTTTCAACACACTTTTCAAAAATACAGAATTTTACCGCATTACCGCGCGGTGCGGTGCGGTAAATGCAGTGCAGTTGCGGTAAGCGGTGCGGTTTTATTATTTTTTTTTGCGGTTGCGGTGCGGACTATCCATTTACCGCCCACATCCGCACCGCGACGAACCCTACTTTTGACAATATACAGTTCATTAGAAATATTTTTAGGATTCAAATTAAATTATTAAATAAATCAGTCCACATGAAAAGTGTATTAATGGATTTCTCATCATTTCGAATTAAATTACCTTCTTATGACAATAAATAGTTAATGAATTTAAAATACAAGATTTTGCCTTCTTTTAAACAATAGTAATAGTATTGTATCTAGGGCTACGTTGAATGCGATAGCGTTTTTGGGAATGTATCTCATTGCTTTAATCACGGTTTTTTCATTATAATGATTTTTGTTTTGAGAATGGCAAAACAACGAAACACGTTGTATCTCCTTTCTACAAATAACAAAGAATCAACTTCAGCTCTCAAAATTATTGTTTCAGAATAACGTTTTCACGAATATGTGCGATAGTCAGAAAGTCGTGCTATTTTCTGAGAAATCGAGGAGGTCCGAATTACCACCACTGTCTTAATAGCCCCGGGTCCCCCCATATAAAATGCCACTTAGAATCTAATAGTCTAAAAATATCAGTCAAAGTTCTGTCATATCATGTTGATAATTATCGTTTGGCGAGTTGAAATCTGCCTCACCTTCTGTCAGGCCAAGCCTCTTGGTATTTTTTAATGTTCAATCATAAAAGATATTTGATGTAGTGCTCGTTCTATTACGCCCTTGTTATTACTGCATCTTTTAGTAACATTTTGATTATTAAACTTATTAATAATTAGAGATATTGTAAAACTAAAAAAGGGCTTACCCAAACTGCTACACACTCCCGTCTAACACCTCATTATTGCACTTATGATTTCTCTTTACCCACTTTAAACGTAACAATATTGTGGTAAATTATTGCTAACACGGAGCAAGCATTGCTTGGGATGAAGCGAAAACTTTTCATGGGAGAAGATTTTATCGGATACTACTCATAACTTTCTTCTTATTACGTTCAAAAATTAGGCTTAAGGCAAATAAGCAGATTGTCTTGAGCTCAAACGTAAGCTGTGTTGAGTTTCTAAATAACCGGGGTTTAGCAACACTGATTATATTCAAAACTCAACTGTATTTATGGTTCTAGATGCCTTGGAAATACAGCCTCGGTGTTGCGATGAAAATTCTCGCAATCTGCCAGTTCATAATATCGATTACCTTTCGGTGGGGTATTCTGAAATAAATGTTTGGCGAATCGAGCTGAAAACTATCAGTGCGTAACTTTAATGATTATGACATCGTTAATAAAGCACTTTCCTAAGTCTTGATCAACCGAAGTACCGCTGTTTGCAAACTCTTGATGCTCTTCGAAATAATTCGGCATACAAGAGTTAAGTAGATAATAGTTATAGAACATACAAAATAAAACCAACAAAATAAACGAACAATAATCACGCAAAATTTAATCCAATTTGAAAAAAAAAAAAGCATTATCCTAAATCTTCTCTTTCTCTTTCCCTTTGTTACGCATGCGATTTATCAAATTATTATGAAAAAGATTCTCGATACAACATTGTCATTTTTTATCCTATCAGTTTCAGCGTCACCATCGCCTAGTTGGACGACTGAGAACAAAAGTTGGCCAAAGCCTCAGATTTGGTTCAAATGCCTTGAAAATCGTATGTATAAGTAATTTCATAGAGCTAAATCCATATCTGACATCAAATTGTTGAAACGTTGTATGTTGCCTCGAGCCGATTGCTTCTAAAGAAAGCGTGAGAAATTTTTCACACCAATGTGTAACTGTTTCCCTTCCGGCCTAGCAGAATGAAAGAGGGCTTATTTTTTCACAGATTCGAATTCCTTCGGCCACACGAATAACTATAGTTGACCCAGTTATCTCAACTTATAACTAGCGAGCGTCCAGAATCAACGAAGCGATGGGGCGATAGTTCCTCATCAGGAACCGGCAGTCTACAACAAAAGAACCTTTGTTGGGAACCAATCAAATTATTCAAAGTATACACATCCTTGTCATGCAGTTTAGAGCAACATCAAAAATCTTTGAAAAATAATTCGAAGAATTGCAGAGTTTTTCTTAGTGTTTTACCTGTGACGCTGAACTCATTGGTATATAACATATATGATGTTAGCTTCCACATCGTTTACAGTGTCGGATTTGTCAGCATAGACCAACGATTTGATATAATCGCATACGAAATAGTCTGGCGGTGTCAGATCACATGACCTTGGTAGTTAATGGAGTAGACCAAAACCGGTAATAATACGATCGTCGTAAATTGTCTTCAAGTATCTGATTGAGGCGGTAGAAACTCGAACGTGCAATATATTTGTTTGGCCTTGTTACACAAACTGTATTTCTGATAAATCAATTCTGGAACTTTTTACAATAATAATACTTTACAAATATGCGATTTGTTTGTTGAGTTGATTATTCAACAAAACAGTGTGCAGTTATTTTCTATAGAAATTTTAGCACAAGAGATGCTGAAAAATATGCGACAACACAAAATCGTAAGCATCTCGCATGCAATATGTGAGGGACGAAAACTACAGTTTTACTCTCTCAATGTCGATATTGAAGAGACCATCAAGATAGAGAGCGATAGAGATATAGAACACAATGGTTTTCCTTCGGGACTTTTCTTTCTTTCAGGCTGCAGGCCGGATAATTAAGATTAAGATGCGATTAAGATGCTCGTCTTTGGGGGTAGTAGGGATGGACTAGGTAAAATCCAAGCCCGATGTAAAACTTCTCGGTAGAAAATAGTATCTTCAGTATCTTCTCGCCAAAAGAAAGCTCAGATGATACTTTTGCATCTGAAACTAATTTGGAAATGTTCTAGCGGGGGTCCAGAACATTTGTTTTTTTAATTATGATGTTCATTTTTTAAAATTGCTTTTCCAATGAATATTTTTTAATTAGATCTCATTTTTAATGAAATATAGAATTCTCCAAAGACAGTATTGATCTAAATTTGACATCTTGTCGAGGCCTTATATAACACTTATTCCATTAATTAATTAATTAATTAATTAATTTATTATCATTTTTATTAATCATTTTCAGATTATTCAGACAATTTAACTTCAATTTGTTTCTAGTTTCGGTTTATTGAAAAACTCGAGTTCCAACACGATTAAAAAAAATTCGCTACAAAAGCATTTAAGTGCGGATCGTGACTAATTGCATTGAAGACTTTGTAACAAAAAACTATTGTTGCATAGTAAAATAAGCAATTTAATATGTTTTATTGAAATGGATAGAAAATGTTGTTTAATATTGCGCTGCAGAGTTAAATTTCATTAGAAGTGCTTTTAAGAATATTACGCTACCCAGTATCAATTGAATACGGTTTTTGAGCTACAATTACAAGCTACAGATTGAGTTAAATTAGGGACCATCCATAAATGACGCAGCATAACATAGGGGAGCGGGGAGTTTTGTATTTTGTGATGATGTATGCCGACAGGGGGTAGGGGTTATGTCATGCTACGTAGCTTTTTTAAAGCGGAATAGGGGTTGACCTGATGTCACGACAATCTTGCCCGTTTCATCTAACTAGCATCGTTTTTTATTTTTTTAACTTTTCTCAGCGAATTTTCACAAACTTACAATGTTCCACGAATATGTTCAGTAGAAGAATACCTTTAAAAATATATTGTGTTCCCATGAATTGATTGATGAGGTGATTTTCTAAGAATTTATTTTCTATGTTCCATACTAATTTCCATACAAACTTTGAAATTTTTGGAGGGTCCGTAGACACAACCGATCGGTACCAAAATTTGCACAATTACTAAGGGCCATAAAAGGAATCAGTAGAGCCTGGTGGAGCTAAAAGTCAAAAATTGAACCAGTCTAACATACACACATATGTACACACAGAGACATTTTGCGATCTCGACGAACTGAATCCAATGGGATATATGAAACTCGGCCCTCCGGCCCTCGGTTGGAAGACCGATTTTTGGAGTGATTGCATATCCTTTCTTTATATGAGAAAGGCAAAATCCAAATTTTAATTTTATTTTAAATTTTGCGCTGTCTGACCCTATTAAGCGGAATTTAAACAAAATATTCAGAAAGGCTTATGAAGCTATATCCAGAAACTAAAGAAGAATATTTTAAGAGCTTCGGTTGATTTAAAAGAAAGAAAAATATATGCCCCGACTTTGTCAATATTCCCGTTTTAACAGCCTAAAATTCACCAATGGGCTCTTAAAAACCGATCTTCACTGTATTAGAATTGTCTAACGTTGATGCAAGCAATTATGAAAATTCTGCTAGTTAACTTGAGAGCTTATGCTACAGAATTCGCGAAGTTAGATGCTCATGAAGTACTATCTCTGGTAGTCGACACTAAGCTAACAAGGCATCAATACTTATTAATTTGCGAATAAGTAGTAGAAAGACGTCTTTTAATATTTGGCTAGATTATAAAAGAAGCGCTTTTTTTTCTAAAGATAAGTGTTATACCTAAATCGAAAACACAGCTAAGAAATCAACCGAATTGAGGCTAGCCCAAAACACTATTAATGAAATCGTCGATTAAAACCAACTAACGATATCGAGTTGATAGCTAAAAGTCATAGTAAAAATGTCGATAGATTCTATCATCTAATATAAAATTTGTAATAAGAAAAAGTTACAATTCGCTAAAGTACATTGAAATCTAATCCGCAAAAACCGAATTGACGATAATGAAATCGGATAGTTTATTTATGTTCTCATTCGTATTCATTACCAACTATTGGCAAAACTTATATCATAAAATGCGTGACAAAATCAATTTATCACTATAAGATGAATTGATCCGATCTTTTCGATATCAAATTTGAGCTCAGCTACTCCAAATTCACTTATAATATATGGCTATGGGACGAAATTCTCTAAAATTTGTATATGGCGGATGAAGAGAACATAGGTCAAAGAGAAGGGAGTGAGGGGGGGGAGGGGGGGTGATGTAGAAAGAGATGCTGTTTAGGGGGGAGTTTAGAGGAGGTTGATGGAGTATGCAACACCCAACCGCATATTATTCCCTTCATTTGAGATTTGTGTTTATGAAAATCGGTTCAGTTATCACCGAGTATTCGATGTGAATACGCCCAGAACCCAAAAATTCCGGAACTGTCGATAGTAGACATTCAATTCAAAGAATCTTTGATTGGCCATCAGTGATCTAGACTTGGAAATAGAAATGATGTGATCTAGACTTGCAATTAGAAATGGAGTTGGACCAATGAAAAAATGACACTAATGCTCACTAGACAACACATGGCGACATGACCGAGAACTCTAGTGAAATGGGAGAACTCACTCTCTTCTAACATCTGAACCATGCACTAAAAATTAAGTATATTCACGGTGCGCGCGCGATCATTCAAGAGCACGCTAACATGCGATTTGCCATACGCTTATGAAAATAATGCATACACGCGAAGTTACATTCACGCTAACACACGCGACAAAAACGTTAACATACAAACGCTCGAGTCCTTCACGATCATCCACGCACACTTACGTCTGCGATCTTGCAAACAGGGTAATACTCCGGTGACTAAGTGCACGGTTTAGAAAATATAAATTTACAAACGCGATTTTAGGAGCAAACTTTCAAATGCTCGTGTTCGCGCGATCATAAATCGGTTACGTCCGGAAGTCCCTATCCTCGACTCCAATAGCATAGGCCCAATACCTTCGGTTCACACAAAAAGATGACGGTCATATTCGCTAAACAACACTTTCCATGGCGAAACAAAAAATCGAATACGCGCAACAAACACGTCAACATACAAATGCTTGGGCCCTTCGCGACTATCCACGCAACCTGCTACCGCGTTCTCGCAGACATGATAACATTCCGGTGATAATATGAACATCTCAGCACTTATAAACGCTATCTCAAGCGTGAACCTACAATCGCCCTCGCTCGTGTGATCAGTCTACCCTCGATACCAGGAGTCTAGGTCCATGCCTTCAATTGGACCAATTAAAAAAAGAAAGCTCTCATATCCACTAGACAACACGCTCCATGGCGACATGACCGACAACTCTAGTCATATGGGGTAACTCACACTCAGAATGATAATTGTATGCTTAAAACTAAATATCAGAATTACGATCCGCGAGATCATCCAAGAACGCACGCGAATATGCGAATGGTTGCACGGTTACAAAATCGATTTTATACACGCTCGCGCATACTTTATAAGACCCCGATAATAACGTTTTAGTACACCCAAAGGTACAAACGCGATCTCAAACACGAATTCACAAACGCTCATGTTCGCGCTACAATGAATCGGCCACGCCCAGAAATCTTTACACTCCGTCCTAGCAAATTAGGTCCATACATTCAGTTGGACCAATCAAAAAATAAAGCTCATGTCCATTAGACAACTCGTTCCATGGCGACGTGACTGGGAACTCTAGTGATATGGAAGAACCTACTTTCTTCTAGAATCTGAATCGTACACCAAAAATTAAATATCAGATTCATGGTCCGCGCCCGATCATTCTAGAACACACGCGAATATGCGAAAGGCACACGGTTATAAAATAGAATTTATACACGCGAAGTTACATACACATTAGCATAGGCGACATACAAATGCGCACGAGATCGAGCACATTGACGTAAAAATCCTCGAGCCCTTCGCGATGCTACACGCGATCGCGAAGTCTTTGCGCGCGTTCATATCTGAACCGTACTATGAATATCACATTCAGAATCGCTGCAATAGGCCATAAGTAGTGTTTTAGTGGGCGACATTGCCTGTCTCGTCTGCAATTGTCGTGTGTGATTCTGACGGGGAGCCCTTCCGATAACCTGGCTTTCCAGCTCCAGTAGGACAATGCTCGAAAAAAAGAAGAAAACAACACAATTATTTTGTTTTATTACGACCTTTTCATAAGTTATCCGCGTTTCTCTATCAACAGCAATAGGTTTTTCAAAAGACCTGCAACTTTCCCATTGACATCAAGGTGATATTGTAAACCATTTGAAAGCTATGCAAAAACAATCAAAATATTATTCAACCTCAGGGTCTTATCATTAAACTATATAGTTGAAGCATATTTTTTTATTTAATTTTTATATTAAAAATGTCTTTCTATACTATCTAGAGCTATGCATCATTCTAAAATTTGAAAAAAAGTTGTTTAGCGAAATTAGGTAGGGTTTGCACGATTACAACTTCGCATTTAGTTCATTGAACTTAATCATTTATACACATGAGGTATGCAGTAAATATGCAGCACCTAAGAGATCTAATCGAATATTTGGCGGTTATATAAGTATCACATGTATTTGTTGTACTTCAGAATGTAACTCGGCAATCAAGCGAGCAGCAATAGGTAGAAGACTCGGAGGATTTCGGGGCCCATATCTAAATCCCGCATGTAATTTTAATACATCTTTCGGAGCTCATTAGTCTACCGATATTTTGTCAAAAATCCAAAGATTCTACAAAAAGTACTTCATCGACATGTTTGTCTAATATTTGACACATGTCCTATCGGCTTACAAAAATTTTTGTTAACAACCCGCCGTTGCCTAAAACGTGACAAATCCTTAAAAAATCCGCTGCAAAAATGTGTTACATTACGTTCTAGTTTACTCTCCTTCCCCTTTATGTCACAATATTTCACATTTTGTCGTATCTTCTCTCCCTAAAAGTGTTACATAATTTATAAATGGTCCCTTGCACTTGCTCCATTCAATTATACTGATGATTCTAAATGCCCTATTTTGACGAAAACGTGCTCAACGAAAATAGTTACATAGGGGAAAGTGAGGCAATATCGCCATATGGGGCGAGTTGAGCACCCCCGTTTTCCAAAAATCTATGAACAATTTTAGATTTTTTTGTTTGCGCGAATGCTCCGTCAATCACCATTAGATGATGTAATACTTCAATTGCGACAAAAAAAACAAATCCTAAAGCACGAAAAATACAAAAATCTGATGGGATGTCAAAGAACTGAAAATGTTATAAGATTCAAACTATATGAAATAAGCATTCGCATGATGTATGTGTGCGGTAGTTGAAAAATGCAAACATCTTCGGAATATTTAAAGTCTTTCTAATTATTTCAAACATAAAAATAATTTAACAAGACTTTGTATTTTCCTCAAAAAAAATTGCGAATATAGCCCTACGGCATGGGGCAAAATGGGCAGCACACAAATCTCATATGAGTTT
Organism: Topomyia yanbarensis; assembly: GCF_030247195.1. Taxonomy (NCBI): domain Eukaryota; kingdom Metazoa; phylum Arthropoda; class Insecta; order Diptera; family Culicidae; genus Topomyia; species Topomyia yanbarensis. The sequence goes on from NC_080671.1 coordinate 332,718,188, forward strand.
ATGCATTAAATTCCGAAAAGTTTTCCATATGTAAACGTTTTATACCTTAAGCTACTACGAATGATGAATAATAATATTTGCTTGAGAAAATTACAAATATAATTTAAACAAAATGGAAATTTGATTCTAATAGTTACTAAAATGATGTTAAAAAACTATAAGATGAATTTCATAGGAAACTAAATGTCACTAAATCAATGGAGAATATGATTCTTAATAAATATAAGTGAAATAAATTTGAAGTTTTGTAATAAAATATAATATTTTGCGACATGATCGGGTAATATGAGCTTTTAACCAAGCCAAAAATCGATCATTACAAAAACGATTATTTTTAAAGATTTTTAATTTTCTTCAGCATGTTTAGTAACTGCGTGTGAAGAATATGTTTTACTGTACCAGTAGAGGACAATTTGGCATTATGTGCATGTTTTGCTGCGGATATATTTGCCTTCAACCTTAGGGTGCTCATATTGCCTCACTTTCCCCTGTTAGGTAACATGAAACATGAGCTGTATGTAGTTTATTCGTTTAAAATCAGCATAAAATGTATAAAGTCGATTATTAAGAAACATGCTAAACCATATTTTTAAATAAAATTAAGGTTTCGTCGGTTGGTTGCTATATGTGTCACACATGAGTCCGAACGAAACAAAAATTAACGCCAAATAGTTTTTTTTGCTTGCTCAAATGCAAAGTGAACAGGTGCGTAATTCGGCGCACGGCTTGGTGGCGCATGGTTGAAATGTCACGATGTGGATTTTAGAAAAGATTCGCAATGTATCTATGAGTGCAATGTGACACCTGATGGGCGCCAATTACTTGGCAAACTTCTTTCGTAAGATGATTTGCCCTATAGAGTTCATCAATAATATTCCGTAACAAATTTCATACCATGTCGATGATAGAATAGGATGTATAGGACCAAGTTCCCTCTGGTGGTGCGAAATAGTGAGATGGGCAGCCTCATAAATCTATCAAAAAATTGGCTTTAAAAAGAGCAAATGTGTAACGATACTGAAATGTTCAGTTCATTATACTCGTGACAAGATACAAAGCAAAATGTAGCTAATTGATTCCGACAACTTCCCAAAACTGCTGGCAGAAATCATCAGTCCTGTCGGATTTCTGTGCGCATTCTGTCGAGCCAGTCAATTTAGGGCGAAATTGATTTCGCTCGCTTGTCTTCATGGCTAGCTGGGGGTTGAATTGATTAATTCGCTAGGGTTGGTGCCAAAGCAATTGAGTATATCAATGCACTACGGTGGGTCAATATGAGTTCTATTACAGTCTGCTCTTGACCTTGGGTATGATCGCACGACTTATTACAATTCTATGGGAATTGTGTTTCTCATTCTGCTAAAATTTTAAACTGGGAAGCAACCTATCAGTTGCTGTAACGCCTACAATCTCTGTTTAACGCATTGACTTTAATGGTCTCTTAATCAGTCGAGGATGTGCTTGCCATCTTTCCTATTGATCGACTACATACAAAATAACGACAATCTAATTGGTGGCAGATCTTTTTTCAGCTCTTTCTCTATCCGAGGCAAACCCTTGAGCATTTACTAATGTTTTATTTCTTCTCATTGTAGTGCCAGTTGCTGCCTCGCAGATTCAGGTTGCGGCGGCCACAGGGCAGCCTCTGCTGGCTCCAGGCCCGATCCAAATGTTCCCGCCTTACCCGCCAACAATCCATCCGCAGCATTTCCAGGCACCGTCATTCCAACCGTACCGCATCTACCATGAAAGCCCGCAGCCAACGCAGCTGCAATACCTGGCGCCCACGCCGCCCTCGACGACACCGTCGCCCGGTCAGCCACACCAGCAGTATCATCCCGGCCCGCAGCCATCGCCAGCTGCTGGGGGGCCGCCCACATATGCTCCAGCCCATCAGCAGCAACCCCCACACTACCCGATGATGTGTCCGATTGTAGCCGCACCACCGCAGATGCTACCTACGGTGTACCCCAATATGACCCCGGGGGCGGCCCAACAGAACCACCATCAGCAGAATCTACACGTTATGCATGTTGCGCAGCATCCATCCGCTCAGTAGCATAAATTCAACGCCACCACCACCAGCAGCAACAACGGCCACCATCATCTGCACCACCACCCGCAACACCACCATCATCTCCCGCACACCAATGCAAATGTCACTACGGTGACCACCAACCACCACCAGAACAGTTACTCGTCGTACGGTGGAAAGACGATCAAGAACTGAAACTGTTCGGCTGCTGGAGTGGCATTTGGTTTTGAGTTTTTCGATGTGTCATCTGTTGATTGTACCAATTAGAAACAAAGCGGCTTACGAAACATTAGAACCAGAGAAGGTGATCCTTGTATCGTGTATGTGAGTGTGTACTAGAATGTGTGAGACAGACAAAAAGAGAGGAACGTAAGTAACTACTGTAGCAGATGGTACAACTACTTTCAGTTGTTTGATTGTTTTGCGGCGCAAAATACGTTAGTACTACTAGAGTAGCTATATCGATAGAATAGAAGCAAATGGAGTGAGTGGCGGAATTACGATGGCATGCGCTATATTTTACTGTAGAAAGGCAACAAGAAAATGGGTGCGTCGGGGGTTGAACAAAGTTGAAAAGAAGTAAACAGAAAGAAGGAGGTGGAGATTTAGCAGACAACTTTTAACAAGCAAAATGCAACCAGTACTAAAGTAGTAGACGGAAACAAAAAAAAAACCTGTGTAGATTTGAGGAGCAAAGTGAAAGATGAACGAATTACGCATCTGCGCAAGTGATAAAATATTGAGGATATTGGGTGTTCAGTATCGAAAGAGCTATTTTGTAAACAAATAGCACAGCAAAATCGCTCGTTGTAAGAGAAAAAAAAACTAGAGGAAAAGTTCGTTCATAGTCAACAGGAAAACGAAAGCGAGATCCCAGAACACTAACAGACATATATTTGTTATCTTGTTTTTTTTTTACAGAAGTGAGGAAATATAATCGTTTAACTTATTATGCAGAACTACTTTGGTATGAACGATGAAAAAAAAACACTGGACAAATGCTGGTGAGCGTTGGATTGATCCTACTTAAAAAAACCTCAATATTTTTTCAGCAATGATCAATGTTGATCAATTATTTATTCCTCGAGTTATAATTATGAATGAGTCATGAGGGTAGCCTATCAAGCGTGTATTTTGCAAAATATGTAGATTCCTACCAATACTATTTCGCACTATTTTTGCAACAAGGTAGTGATTTGTCACATACGAAGAATATCCAATTTCAAAATCTGTACAAATCCAATTAATACAAAATAATTTCGGGCTTATCAAGCTTTGTTGAATCAAGGTTATTTACAAAATGCTAGAAGCATTAACATACTTGCGATTATTTGTTGTGAATGAACTGTTAAATAGTTCAGCCAAACGAAAGTGGCGATTTGACGTAAGGATATAAATACTCCATTCAAAGCATAGGCAATCTGTTGATCATTTTCATTATCGCTATTTATTTTAATTTTAAACCTGAATGTCAACCAAAATATCGCTCTGCTGCTTACCAGAATCAATAATAAAACCACGCTGTTCCAGTCGAGTTATGCTCAACCCTGACTAGGAAAGATTCTACACTTGGTTCGTTACACTAACCCTGCAATTGCTTTTTACACTACGAGTTAATCTCGAAGTCTGTCGTAAAAGGTATAGCTCCCGTAAGCAACACTAGTTACGACCGAGGGGGAGATGTGACTTCGATCTTGGTTTTGATTTAGCTTTCTGTTACATTTTGGGAGGGCAAAACACCTCACCCAACATGTTCAGATGCTCGGCCGGACGATGAGACAGATCTAGTGGTGACAAGTGATGCTGGATAAAATGAATAATGGTTCTGCATCTAGATAACTCCTCTTTTGCCTATGTGACTGTACTGGTACCTGTGTTGGTATCAATAGAGGACTGTTTTGTACAAGTTTACACATCTGCCAGACTTTTAAAAACCCAGTATCTTCAGCGCTGCCCAGCTACTCACCGGAGGAATGACTGCAATTAAAATTATCCACTTGCTGAGGTGTTATATGATTTTGAATTTCTATCAACAAGCTTACCTGGGTGCCAGTAGCTTGCTGCGCACTTTAAAATTTGCCATTTGATCTGTACTCAAAAGTAGAATCTATAGATATTGATGCTTTACACGAGAGTGACGAATAGTTAGCTGCATCCATATCCCAAGGATGTAAACCACATCGTTTGAGTCCATTACTTAAAGTGCGTTCGAGGTTTTCCATTTTTTAATCGCTCCGTACCAGTACCCTGGAAGTTATCTTGTCCGCCTTGACGTAAGTCTTATCATCCATGATGAGGCAATGAGGCTTCGTCAGAATCTCTGTGTACACTTTCCGAGCCCGCGACTCTCCGTACTTTGCCGTTCGTTACGATTTGGAGCCTTCTGCACTTTGTACGTATGCAGGTCCTTGGCTCTCTGGATGAAATACTTGTACTGATTCAACTTTTGGGCCACATCCTTGACCGAAGCGTTGGGATTCCGCTTAAACGCTTTCACTACAGGCTTGTGATCCTGATCACTAATAGAACATCCACTCTGACCGCATTTTTCGATGCTCAAAGTTTGGTAGTAACGTTTAATCACACGACTCACTTGACTGCACGATACCGATGTCTCGATGAAAAAGTTGGAGATTTTCCAGGTGCTTGCGCAAAATCAATTCGCAACGCTGCTTTTCGGGTGACGCCATTTTTTTCAATTTTTGAAAAACAGACAGCGATAAAAATACAGTGTAAACAATACTCTCTAAACTACTTCTACTCAAATTTTAATACCCAAATGGGCCCATCAACGGCTGGATTTGTCGTTGGCATCTGCCGATAGGCTTTGAGGGCAAACTTCAACATGTTCCTCCATAGCTCTACCCACTGCCAAAAGTCTGGCGGCGACTGAGCTAGCTAAGGGGGGGATAATAATATCTCAAACCTGAGCGCAATCTACTGGACCTAAAAATAGATAACGAGAGAGATTTGACCTCGATCGAGGAGAGGGAGAAGTGACGATCGGCTTGTAGTAGACATTGGGAGTCGATAGATCAATTAGTAGGTGTTGGAGGCTGTGGGATGATCACGATACTGTCGGGAATATGTGATGGCATCATCACAGTTCCTCGATGGCGAAGTGGTTAACGCACCCAACTAGAGACTGGGAGATTGCAGGTTTGATTCCTGCTTGAGGACATATTTTTTCTCAGTATTTCCAATAAAAAGGTGAATTCCTACCGTTCCAGTCATTCTTTCTCTTTTTGATTCCCTGTGACACGTTCCTAAAAATATACTCGAAAAAGGAAAAAACAAGACTCACGTCAAAACAAGGGTTATGCATACCCAAGGGGTTATTTTTCACAGCATTTTTCAGTAATGCATTTTGACACCCTTTAGAATGCAAAGTTTTAGCAAAATATATAACTCACCACTGTTCCGTTGCTCATATTTTCTCGTTTGTTGACGTTTTTATTAGTGTAGCTAGGTATATATTTTGATTCCCCGGCTATCCTCAAAGAATCCAAAAGCACCAGGGGCTCTCGCTGTGGAGGGTAAGTCAAGGGCGCATTGCTACTATCCTACGCAGATAACAGCCTAAAACAGAGAAATCGGCTATGAAGCACCATGTGGTGTCTTCCGTAGTTTGGGGAGGGGGGTCAAAAAATCCGACGATTCGTCCGCACAGCCGCTAGGTAGGTTCTAACAAAGCAGCAAAGCCAACATTCCTTGTTAACAGTTAAGGACCATAGTATGAGCAGCCAACGATGTCACTAAACGAATTGGTTTGTTGTTGAACCGGCCGATCGGAAGCGAACAGTGATTTGATGAAACGAATGTTGTTCTTTTCAAATTAATGGAATATATAATTTAGGCAATAGCAGAGTGTTAGTTGTTTGTTTTTCGTACGAAATGCTTGCTAAAAACCCACTTTGAAATGAAGGAACAGATGGGCGAAATAAATATGAACGCTAGTGGTAGTAAGAATACTACTAAAAATAGGAAACGTATGCAAAGCCTTGGTACTACATTCCGTTGTGGAGCTTGACCTTCAGTTTTGATTGACTTTGCAGCCGATTCTTAGTGAATATGACAATTACAGAGCTAGGTCTACTATCTTATTAACCACTATGAATCCTTCCTGGGCGGGGCCCGAACATACGATGACTGTCTCAAGAGACCATTGCGTTAACCTCTGAGCATCTAGACCAAGATGATAAAAAAATAAATTATTCGTCGTCCAACCCGTCCCAAACAGATTGACGTAAAACCGCAGGCGAGGAGATCTCCCCATAAAACCAGAATCTTCTGATCCAAACCAGCTCTGAGTGAAACCCGGAAAGGTGACAACACTATTTTCAATAACGAAGTCGCAGTATTGAGTTTTTGTATCCTTTGCCCATACGAGATTTGTTTCGTCCCTTCAAGTTTCATTTAAAATTTTGTATTACTAATTTCAACCACGAAAATATCGTAAAAACCGGTCAAAACAATCTGTCCAAAATTCAATGATTTTTTTTTTGCAACTAACTAAATGATGTGTCCGGCAAAATAATGAAACTTTCCAAATTGATTCTGGTGCTACGTCGCTTATGGAACATCCTGTTGGAAAATTAACTCACTTGTCCGTTCATGACTCATTTAAGACCAAACTACACTTCCGGTGAAAATTTCAACGTGTCGACATGTTGGTTTTCACCGAGTGCTAGATAATTCGCTTTTTTCACCTTGATTGGGCGAATTACTCGTGCTGTGGTGGACCAATTTTGTGGCGCTGCGAGTTTATCGTCGGTTAGTCACAAAAAGTAAAGTCCACTGGACTATAAACGAAAATTAGCTGGCAATATAGCTTTATATGCTGTGCCATTTTGGGCTTTGTTTCACAAACAAGCCAAACAGAAGCGAAGAAGAAGAAGAAGACCAAACTACTGTTGTCTAACTGTACATTTCTCTATTTTACAACGCTTGTTTTTTTTCATTGGATCCTCAACGCCGTCAGTCCAACGCTCAGAATGATTATTTCATCTATTCACTAAATATACCAACAGTTCAGCTCAAATTTGTTCTTATTCCTAAAGAATAGCTCAAAAAAATCTAAAAACAGTAAATTGACATCCATATTTTTCTGTAATTATCCGAACAAAAAATGCAAAACACTGAAGTTTACGGAAGAATAACGTAGCAAAAGAACGAATCGTTTAGGGGGCACCTTAGGTAAATGAATTTACTACTACTCAACCGTATCGGAACACGATCCTGAAAGCGGTTTGTTAAAGAAAAAGAGAGAAAGCAAGAACGAAACGAACGTATGATTGTGACAGGAGCCGAAACGCGCGGAATACTTAGAAGACTATGTACTGCACTTTTTGACTTACTGAATGAGTTCCGAGGTTATGTATAAATAAATGCGAACATATTCATTTGCGCGAAAGCAAAGCGAGTGTGAACGTGATTCGAGTGCAAGCACTAATAGTCAAAGAAGAGAACTGAACATAAGCATCAACAGAGCGGGAGAGTCAGTTGAAGTAAAGAGGCGAGGGAATCGAATAACTATAGCCAATAAAACAAATGTAACTTATTAAAAATGAACACTAGCAAAAGAAAACTAACAAAAAAACACGAGACAGTAGTGAGTGGAACAGAGCCGCGTAAGCCACTACACAAGTTACACGGGGAAAATCGGTGCTAATATACTGTGACCGAACGGAGGCGAAAGGAGAGTTTGAAACGATATTCGCAGCAATTTGCCGATGAAAAGCACCAGGAAAGAAGTTATACACAGCAGGCACCATGTAAAACATGTAGAATCAAAACAGGCAAAGGAGTAAGAAGAATAAGAGAAAAAACAAGCAAATGTCAATTTGCAAAGGGGTGACAACAGAATTATAAAAGGGATAGGTCTTAAAACACAGAAGAAAATTAGTAAGCCCATAGTGGACGATGCGGATCGTTTATTCGATCCTCTCAGTTGTTGACGATACGTTGGTAAGACAATGAAAAGGGTAACTCACCTCACAGTGATGGTTGATTGACTTCCAGACTAATGTTAGTATTAGGCTGGCGCAACGTTCTATGAAAAAATGCAAAAAACTACAAACTTCTCGATAAACATATGATTACGACGTACAAGCCAACTGTAAAACTTCTCTTTGAAGGGAAATTCCGGATAAATCGTAACTAACCGTTCACAGCTTACCGCAGCTAAAGGAACGGATATTTTTCTCTTGTACATTACCAATATCTGTGACTGGCGAGTAACGGTTTGTCCAGAATTTCACCTCAAAGTGAATTTTGACAGTTGGATTTTACACCTTAATAATGTGTTTGTCTAGACTTACCAACTTTTCTCCTGACAGTTTGGAAAGCATCTTAAAAACTCAGCACATTTGGTCAACGAAATTTGTTTCCGCAAAAGCTTTAATTTGAAGTTTACCAAATGTATGGAAATGGAACGAATTTCACATTTTTGGCTCTAGGAGGCGCTATATATAATGCATTTTATTAGCGCGAAAAAATTCACAATTACATTCACCCCTATTCTGCGCAGCATGTGACGTGCGACGACCCGATTCTAAGGAGTCACAACAGTCTGGTTACGAGAGAATCCATTTAATGGTACTGCAAAATCTTAACTCACCCTAGCCGACTCTCTGAATCAGTTGAGAAAAGTCACATTGAGTAAAGCGCAGAATTAGAATAACATCATGTTTTTAATTTCTTAAATTAATTGTCAGAAGTGAAGTACACGTGATATTGCCACATTCGCAAATTTCAGAGAAGAATACAGGATTCCGGGTTGTTGGACCCTTTCCCGCTTATGGTGTCTGTAGAGGACCACAACTTTAAACAGTTAAAACTTTTGTTTTCCACAAGATTTGTTTACAAAAATAAGTAAGCTGGATTACTAGGGCTATCACCTTTCATTTGAGCACTCACAATTGTTAGTATTAGTAGTACAACTGAATTGTAATTGAATTAAATGGATTCTGTTGAATCAGTGTTGCCAAGGATAGTTTCAGTTAAAGGTGAAAAATGAAGTTTTGATGTAACTTCGTTGTCTTGCTATATTATTAGAAACTGAAAGTCTATCAAATTCGACTGTCTTTCCCATGCAATTTGAGTATTGTAAATATTCTAGAAGAATTGTATGCAGCATTGGAATATAAAAATTAAGCAGCTTGTAGCACTGCGAAAGAAGCACATATTTTGAACGAGACAGGTTTTTTTGTGTGTTTCATAACCCCAACAATTCTAAGTAGAAATAGTATTGGAACCCTATATATAGTAAAAAAGTTGGTAAATAGTTGCTTGGTCCGTCTTTCAAATATGTTCGCCATAGAACTAAAAGAGGGGCCTGAGCGAGACGCTTCGTCCAAAATGTGCAACTAATTACACTAGCGGAAGGTGAAAGGAATACTTACAACGGTCAACAGGTTCACTCGAAACAGATACCGAAAGTTGTAATGGAATAAAAGACACAATAAGATGCATTAAACTCTGCATTCGAGAAACATATGCGATAGTTGATAAATGAAGCTTTCCATCAAGTCTTTGTTATTTTTCGTTTACTTTTCAAAATCAACGTTACAAATGTTTTCTTTTCCGCAAACGATCAAAATTAAAAAGAACGAGAGAGAGATAGCAAAAGATTTAGGAATTTTCCGCCTTAACATCATGCAAGCATCATTCAAATATCATCAATGTATCAGTAAAAGCGAAAACAAACAGCAAGGAAGCTGAAAAACATCATAAGCAAACAGTAAAAAGAAAAGAAAACTACTTTTTATGTTATTGTGTTTTATGTTTGCCCTATATGTTCCTCGATATTGACTGGAAACAGCGTCCTCAGATGGAAACAGCTGCAAGAAAAGGTTTTCTACTTTTTAAACTACTGCTGATGATGATGACAAAATGAACATAGAGGAAAATTAAAAAATCGAGGAACAGGAAAATTGTTTTTATGATTAAAAGATCATTATTTTAAGTGAAATAGAAAAACAAGTCTAAAAATAAAACAAAAAAAAACGCTAAAAACCGAATCACTAACACAACCAATAAATATGTGCCGAAATTTTCCCACCGTTTGCAGGGATGACAAATTGAATGTGACAATTGCGCGCGACGCAATATAATCGGTCACGGGTTAATAGCCCTTGAATGAAAATTACGTACACACCACAATGGACACGCGTGCTCATTGATGCTTGCACCCTGCTTGATCGGCAGTGCACACTCGTTCGGGAAAGGAAACTATCGTGGGACAACACATTGTCGCAGATGATACATGACAACAATTAGTTACAATAACCCCTCCCCTAACGCAGAATATGTACCAGTGACATATGCTTGCCACCGCACACAGTTGCCAGTGGCTGGACAAAACGCATAAAAGTAATGTTTGGATTATTTATATTGTCTTTTTTCAAAAGCTTAAGCAATGAAAATTTCACTATCTCATTAAATTTAAATAATAAAAGTTCAAATTGAGATTTTCTGCGGAAAAAGCAGCGGCCATCGCCTTTTTTCTGTGGAAAGCAGCTGCTTTCGTCTTTTTCTGGGAATACAGCGGCTATCGCTATTTCCTGGGGAAATAGCGGCCCATGTCTTGTTTTCTGCGGAATGCAGCGGCTCCACGCCTTTTTCATCTATTTATTTTATTTTTATTCATAACTACTTGCAATCCGAATTCTCCTCGTCACCAGATGTAGTAACCGATATGCGAGGTTTATTTGAGCGACCGAAAATAAAAGTCGCAAGGGCAGAACATGCTTCGTAAAACCCATTTAAAATTTATTAGAATATAAAAACTGGATTTAATTTTCAAGCATAAAAATCGGACTGGGACATTCCTTTGTAAGAATCGGATAAAAAAACCTTCAGTAAAAAACCGGAAAAAATGTATCCGATTCTCACAAAGTAGTTTTTGTTAGCCGACTTTTAATATGGAACATCAAGATATACGGATGCTCCTACGATCGATTTATTTATTTTTAAACGATTTTTATACTGGACGTTCATTCTTGCCGAGTTTTACGTGTGAGAACTTTTTAAACGATTCTTGTGCTGATGGATTTCTGTCCGATTTTTATGCTTGATGTTTATTTCCGATTTTTATATTCTAATATGTTTGAAATGGGTTTTGCGAAGTATGTTCTATCCCTACGACTTTTATTTTCGGTCGCTCATTTGTACGTCTACTTCCTACAGCTGTACAATTTTATTCTGAGCACATGGAATGACCTGTAAGGAAAACTACATGTGAGTGTAATATCGCTGGGAGCAAGAATATCTTCACCCCATGTAACCATTTGTGACCACAATCGCGTATGACTGGTAGTAAGATCAACATGGTTACTGTTCCAAAGCCCAGTACCCTGCAGTTTGTATGCACGTGATAGTGCTTCTTGTTTGAGGTGTATGTGTAATGGTTTGATATATAGAAGTGCCTCAAGAGCAGCAGTCGGAGTCGTGGTGAAAGCACCAGTCAACGCCATGAGCGCCATTCTTTGCAGATGGTTTAGCTTGCACTGGACTGTCATCACCTCTCCCTTCTGCCACCACACAAGGCATCCGTATGACAGTATTGGACGTACAATTGTCGTGTAAATCCAATGAATGTATTTAGGTTTGAGACCCCAGGTCTTTCCAAAAGTTCGTCTGCACTGCCCCAAGGCCATGCACGCTTTCTTGACTCTGAACTCAATGTGAGCAGACCAATTCAGTTTGGAATCCAATATGACTCCAACGTATTTGACTTGACCTGCACACAGTAGCTCAAAATCAAAGAACTGTTGTTATTCGCTTCTTCGTGAAAAGAACCATTGAAGTTTTGCTTGGGTTAACTGATAGTTTAACTTGTCGACACCACTGTTCGACAGCTCTTAGTGCCTGTTGCATTAAGTCAAAGATTGTCCCGATGCAAAATCCAGTAATAAGTATTTGGTAATCGTCAGCAAACCCGTAGGTTGGAAATCCAAGCTCATTGAGTTTCTTCAACAAGCCGTCAGCTACTAAGTTCCATAACAAAGGTGACAGAACGCCGCCCTGAGGACAATCGCAAGTACTCACACTGAGGACAACCGCAAATACTCCCATGACCGCGCGTCGCTTCCAGAATAGACTGAAAGGACACATTGTCAAAAGCACCCTCAATATTTAGGAATACACCCAAGCGGGATTGCTTGAGCGAGAAGGCTTTCTCAATGTTGTAAACAACATCGTGAAGCAGAGTGATCGTGGATTTCCCACAATGATATGCATGTTGCATTTTGTGCAGTGGATATTCAATTAAACTAACGTTCCTGATGTGATGATCGATTATCCGTTCCAAAGCTTTCAAAAGAACTTAAACTAATAGGCCTAAAACTCTTGGCTTCTGATGATGACATGGACGTGAACAACAATGGCGGTTCCAGGAGGGGGGATCCGCCAACGTTTGAATAATTCATCCAAACATACCAATGTGGTAAATCTAAAATATATAATGTTATTTTGGAAAGCTATATGAAATACCATTGGTACACCCGCAGTGTTGGCAATAAAAATGATTTTTGGCATTTAATTCGATGTATCGAACTTTGAACAGCTATAACTAGGCTTAGAGACATTTTAACACCATACATCCTTCGGCAAAGTTGTTCAGCATATCCTGGACTACACTTATATCTCTTTGTTGGCATACTGCAAGAAGAATTGTAGTCTGTAGAATTAAAAATGCAAAAATGTAGGTTTTCCCATACTAATCTCCATACAAATTTCAAACGCAATGCGCCTCGCCGGGTCAATACCAATCGACCCCAAATTTTGCACAGTTTTTTGGGACCCCAAAAGGTACCAAAAAAGTGCTGTGCTCGGTTGATGTGGCTTTGATTACGTTTTTCCATATAACAATGCCCCACCCTAATAAGTATGCCCGCATTTATTTCTTCCTGAAACTAGTCAGGGTATCAATTCAGCACTGATTGATTGGAATATTACCAAATTAAACTCACATTTGCAAAGTGCTATGCGCACCGATATTCAGAGCCGTTCACATTAAATAAGTTCAAATTTTTCACATTTATAACGGTTTTGTATGTTTAGTTTGGTATAGAATTATACTTTCTCGGTTAATCGCAAGGAATACACAAGCACCAGCCACTTTCGCTGTGGAGGATAGGCCGAACGAGCCTCCAACACATCTAACAGGAAGCAGCACTACCCGGGAATTACACTGCGGTGTTTTCAAAGATTCTTTGTAGAGAGCGAAGAATCCAGTTTTTCACCACAGTTGCTAGGAAGATCCCAGCAAAGCTCACCTCTGTAGCTAACATCTAAGAACCACTAATGGAGCAGCAAACGTTAACCCGAGAAGAAAACGTTAGATTTTGACCCGGCCGGTTGAATTCGACTAACCGCCATCTTATATAATAAGGGTGGGCGAAAAATTATTTTTTCGCAAATTGTCGGAACGAAACGAAATTTTTCACAAACTTTGCAAAACGAAACGTTTAAAAAAAAATTTGAATAAATTCGCAAATTTGCTAAAATTTTGCCTGTTTCGCAAAATTTGCGAAACTTTTCAAACTTTATAAAAATTCAATTAATTTTAGAGTTTCTTAGGTAAATCGATTTCACACAAAACTGCTAACGATTTATCTATTCAATAACTGACGCAGGAATGTGGAATATTTGCATTTTTCGACACTATTACGTAAAAAACATGCGACGAAACAGACTCGTAGTTCGAAAGGTTACCATTTCCGAAAATGTGTAACATGGGTAGATCAAATATAAATTTATTAAGGTTTCAAGCAATTTAAATGTAGCAAGCATATTTGTTGACCATATTTAAATATTTTTTTTTTGATTGTTTTCGCTTGTGACTAACATATATTCTATAATTTTGGAAAAAGCACAGCTTTCTTTCAAAAATTTATTGATTGTATTGATCGGGCAATTTTCACACGAGATATTGCGCAATGACCAAAGAAAGAAGGAAATTTGATATTACGAAATAATGTTATTTTTGTACTCAGCTACCTAAAATGAGGTCTTTGTATAATATGTGATACAAATTTTCTGTCTTCGGAAAAAATACGAATAACAACACATTATGAAAAAATTTCTGGGAAACCTTTATTTCTAAACCTTGTCGTAACTGTAATAGAATTTCCAGTAGAACTTAATCTTTTTATTCTATGAATCATCATTTTGCGTATTTCGAATTACCATGCGCGAGAAAGCCAGATTTTTCTTTTCAAATCTTGCAATTATTACCCGGAAGCGAATACATGTTCCGTCATTAAAATTAGGTTGACGAGCCTAGATGTAAAAGTTAAGAATTCGCTAGGACGCAAGCTGAATGAGTTATAATTTTCTCTTGCTAGATTGCATCTGTGGCCCAGTATGCCTTGGGCTAACTAGAAAAGATTGGTGCTGCAAAATTCAAAGGTATAGATAAATCTAGAGAAAATTTTCAATAGGACGTAAGTAACATTGAAAGCCTCTCTTTGTTTACTTTCTCTTTCGTTTATTACGACGTCATTACAACACTTTGCACTAATTTTCCAGTACATATCGAAAGGCGACGGTTTTTACTAGAATATTATGCAAAGAGTTTAGTAGTAAATGTTGAAATGGCCGAGTAATGAACAGAAGAGAAAGACCCCAAAGAGAATCTCTCATTGTTACTTACGTCCTATTGAAAATTTTCTCTAGAAGTGCTTTGATGATGTATATGGTTTTTCCTAGAAAAACTCTAGTAAGAGAACTGCGGAGAGAAAAACAGCATTTTTGGCAACGTATGCCCCGGCATTGTATGGTAACACGTCCAATGTTATAAGGATAGGCAATGTTCGATTGGATTCGTTTTTTGACAGCTAAACGCGAATCCAATCGATCCAAAATGGAGTCTCCGCAGTTCTCTTTCTAGAGTTTTTCTAGTTTTTCCTATTTGTACAAATATGCAGTCGCACATTTTTGAAAAATGTGTTGAATCTCCGATCACTTACCATGACTTACAAATATTTTTCATTGTAGACATTCTAATATGTATAAAGAAGTATTAAAAAGAAGAAATTTTTCTCATATCCAAAGATTTTTGAAAAATTTCGTAATTATTCGCAAATGTTTTCATCAAAATAGAATTTCGTGTTGCGAACACCATCTACTATTAAAATTTCGTTTCGTTTCGTATCGTTAAGAGAATACGAAAGAGTTCTTCGTTTCGTTCCGTACCGCGTAGACCAGAATTGGGTTTCGCCCACCCTTAGCATATAAGCATCAGCAACAGTGAGGTGATTTAGTGAAATTTTAGGAGTTTAACATTGAGCGCCTTTGTGGGATGTAAAATAATAAATTTTAGCCAACGGCGAAATATTTTTATCTAAAATGATGGACAAAATAATTTATTTTTCATGCGAATTCCGAAATAGTTCTTGGCATATTGGCCACCTTGAAACAAATCGTTAGTCGAGCAAATAACTGTGAAATATTTTGAAATAAAATAGTTATTTTAGTACTAAATTAAATTATGTTGTATCACCGGGCCCGGAGCAATAGATGTAAAACACGGAGGTCCGGAGATCGCCCTTGCAAACCGGAGTCTCTGGGTCAAACCCGGAGGGGTGGCAAGCCTACACCAAAACTGATTTTAATTAGATGAGGGTATTACATAATACGTAATTGCTCAATAAACATTTCAAAATCAAAACTTCGGACCCCTCCGAAATTTTTTCTGGGTTCGCTCCTGGTGAACGATTATGCAAAAGGCAGACCTAGAAAAACTCTAGAAAGAGAACTGCGTAGACTCCATTTTGGATCGATTGGATTCGCGTTTAGCTGTCAAAAAACGAATCCAATCGAACATTGCTTATCCTTATAACATTGGACGTGTTGCCATACAATGCTGGGGCATACGTTGCCAAAAATGCTGTTTCTCTCTCCGCAGTTCTCTTACTAGAGTTTATCTAGGCAGACCCATTGGCTCTCAAACATGAAACTTATGTGCTCGACGCGCCAACTAGATTTCATTATTGGTATCAGTTAACCCGCATAAATCTGTACCATATGCCAACCATTGTATCAAACGTCGAAAAACCATTTTCAATATGGTTCGTTCAACAATAGATTAACCATTGCCTGGTATAATATCGAACATAACCAGTATCGTTTTTCCATGCTCGACCATACAAACAACGGGTCGTTAAGAACAGTCACCATACCAAAATATGCGATTTTCCATATACATTTTGACAACATACCATTCAAGAACTATACAGATTATGGTGGCATGCATTTTAGATTTAGCGATGTATACAATATTGACGCAGAAAAAAATGTCTTCCCTTTCACATTTCAATTCTATCGATTGGTGAAATTTCGTTTTACTACACGCAATCTTCTGATGAGAGCTTGGTTGAGACTAAGTGGACTGTCGCTTTATCCAACTGAGCTATCGCCGTAATATTGCAAGACGAGGAATTTCGATCATGTTAAGCTACAGATTTTTGTAGAAGCATAAACAGATATAACAAAGACCACCAGAGCAATATTAACCTCCTACGTAAAAGTACAATGTAGTATACAAATCTCTAATATAGGATACACGGAAGGTATTGGAAATGGTAACTAAAATAGCATGGTAGTATAATAGTTGAATTATAATGGTGGAATATATCATTAGTATTCCCAATATGGTGAGTATTACATGAAAGGCTTGGAAATGGTTCCAAAGATATCTGGAATGGTATTTATTTATATGGGAAATGATGATAAATGTATTTTTTTGCATTGATGATATCCCGCCTAAATGTGTACCATATGCCAACCATTGAATCAAACGTTGAAAAACCATTTTCAATATGGTTCGTTCAACAATAGATCAACCGTTGCCTGGTATAATATCGAACATAACCAGGTCGTTTTTCCATGCTCGACTATACAAACAACGGGTCGTTAAGAACAGTCACCATACCAAAATATATTTTTTTTATATACATTTGGACATCATACCATTCAAGAACTATACAGATTATGGTAGCAGGCATATTTTATATCTAGCGATGCATAAAATATTGGTGGAGAAAAAAGCCTCTTCCCTTTCACATTTCAATTCTATTGGTTGATGAAGTTTTATTTTGTTACCGCCATCTTCCGAAGAGAACTTCTTTGACACTAAGTGGACTGTCGCTTTATCCAATTGAGTTATCACCGCAATATTGAAAGACGAGAATTTTTGATCATGTTAAGCTACAGCTATATTTAACAAAGACCACCAGAGCAATATTAACCTCCAGCGCAAAAGTACAATGTAATATATAAATCTTCAAAATAGGATACACGGAAGATAATGGTAATGGTAACTAAAATGAGTATGGTAGTTTAATAGTCGAATTGTAATGATGGAATATATCATTAGTATTCCCAATATGGTGAGTATAATATGAATAGTTTGGAAATGGTTCCGAAGATTTCTGGAATGGTATTTATTTATACGGGATAGCATCGACGAACTGACGTGCCACATGGAACAAAAAATGTGTCAGATGGTGTCCTAATTCTAATACGTTGTTACGCTAGCGGCATCTGTATAATGGTTCACGTGGTAATCTTCGTCGATAAAACAACAATACGAAAAATCCAAAGTGTATCGATGTTGAACCAGGTATGCTCGAACGAACAAACGTTCTTTTGTTCATGTTAAAGATCGTTTTTCCAGCTTTGTGTTACTATTTTATGCATGCAATATTTCATAAAACAGAAATAGAGCGAGTAAGGGCGCTATAACCCTGGCTCATTAGCCAGGGCAGGACTAAATACTTCTGTCCCATCCCAGGAACCTAGGACCAAAGGAGTGACATTAACCCTCTTAGCAAAATCACTCTCAACGATTCATCAAACCCCCATCAAATTGAAACGGTTGTGTACGGTTGTCCACGTTTCTTCCTTAATCCTTAATCATCGAATGAATAATTTGATTGCCGTATAATTTTGAATCATCTTTATTTTGTACGCTCTACAGTTGGCCTGGCCGCTTTAATGCTTGTGTTATATTTAATATGTGCAACAAACATTAATAATGGCAAGAAAAATAGTGGACGAACATCTGCAATTTTCCAGGATCCCTACATGTATTGGCTGTGTATGTATAGACTAGACTAGACTAGTATGCAATATTTCATAAAATAGAATGCATGCATTTTCAATGAATTCTGAATACTATTTTGTTGCATAATACTACTACATACGCTGCTGAGATAATTGCACACCTTCTGTAATATCAATATGTACACTTATCCAAAGAGAATAGGGAAAGAGACGAAGAGTGTGAAAATCAGTCAAAACGGCAACACTCCCTTTATGATGATTTCAACACTAGTGGCAACCGCTTCCACAGGCAACACTTTAAATGACTCCTATTATATTTTGAAAACAAACCGTATGTCGATCGTTGGATTTGTTTATCAAACGATGCGCATTTCGAAACAAAGAGATGAAATAATTCTAAAGCTTGTTTTTACTCATACATATACTCGAGAATGTACCTCACAATCACGATTGAACCAAATTCTGACAAAAATTGAAATTTCTTTTTTAATAGATGTACAATACTTATCTCCTCCAACTCAGGCATGAGTAATGTTTATTTACATTGCACGATTGGTCTGCTCAATAAGGTATTTTTGGCTTCACACTATTCGTCTCTTTCCCTATTCTCTTTGCGCTTATCGAGAAGCATGCCCTGATTCAAACATGGCGGAGCAATCTGTCATAATTTGACAGTACACTCAAAAAAAAGTAAAGGTTATGCCTATTGATTTTACACATAGATTTTTGCAATTAACGGAGGCATATAGACACTATTTGCTGGCACATAAACCTAATGTGTGTATTTACAAGAATTATTAATCTTACATTCACATTTCATAACTATTAGGCACATAAAACCCCATTCTATAACAATATGCACATATAACTTATGTGCGTGCATACATAGTTTATACAGTTGACACATAGAAGGTATGTGTGCGCGTGATAACAATAGCATTTCTTCTTCATATGAATTTTAAGCGGTTTGAAGCAAATAGAATTAACGTTTGGATTTTTTTCAGTGTAGCGATCGCGTCATTTCAAAACAATCGTTATTTTGGATGGGACACCTTTAGAATGCCTCTGTTACGTCGGTTCGTCGTTGGATATAGGATGGTTGTTCAATTTTATTTTGGTTTAAGATAAACATTACATAAATTCACAAAAAGTTTAGGTGGTAAGAAAACACCAGCCCGGTGACAACTTGACAGATAGTGCTTGTTTCATATATGTACCACTAATTTGATGGTGGCGCTAGTATGCCTTCTCCGTACGAGTACCACGAACAACGAAACGAAATAGTTACAAGAGAAAACCGTGTTTCGTTACGTGTGTTATGAACACCGTCAATGTAGCAAGAACAACATTTAGAAAATGCGTATTCCAAAATGTGGATAAAGAAAACAATTATTAGAGAATAAATTTATCCCTAACTGGAAACTGTCAGCAAGGTACATAAATCTTATTATAAATTTAACTGGAAGTCGTTGGTTTTTTTATTGTTGTGTTAAGTGTGTAATCGGTAAATCATTTTTGTTTTTTGTCCGAGAAATGTGAATGAAAATCATTTTGACCAATGAAAGTAAATCACCAAGCGTAACAATTCGTGAACATATGACATCTTGTTTCAAATTGATTAAGAACGTCAAGAATTCTAGAATTTTGTTTGGGAATATAAACGAAATATGTGATAATATCATATCTACACAGTTCGCAAAATTTGTTTTGGATAGAATTTGTGCGCTTCTACCAGAATTCTGGCAGCAAACCGGTAGTGCCCGGTTTTAGCAAGAATGTTGCCAGGAATATACAATTATGTTCGACTCTTGCCAGAGTTTTGTTCGACTTTTTCAATAATTCTGTCCAAAAGATTTTGCGATGGTTTTGGTACGGATTCCTTCAGAATTCATTTCGCATATTACTCAGCTCCAGCCCGACAGAAAACTAATTAAACGGTGTCTAGCGGAGGATTTAATGTTGGTTCGATCCAGAAGATTTTCGGAAATTTCAATATAAGTGGAAGTGACTCGATTTTGAAAGCCATCTTGTATTTCTAAAAATCGATTTATTTTTCTTGGTAAGGTATGGACAGTTTCTAATTTGAGCAGCGAAATAAATTTGGTGATAGAAATGCTTAAATTGTTCATTTTTACAGATATAGAAAATAATAGATGGAATGCGCCTGTTTTAAATTTTGTTCCATTCGAGCCGCCATGACATCACCAAATCACCACAAAATTTGCTTATAAGTTCAATATATGGGAGCTGTCAAGTTGTCCCCGGGCTGGAAAACACTCGCGTTCTTTCGCTTGACACCAAAACATTCAGTCGAACTCGATATTTCATTGGGAATTATTGAGATCCGGAATTATTTTTGTATTGTTGAGTTTTAGATACGGACAATGTTTATCTAGAAATTAGATTTATCAGTGGATATCCTCGATTGTCAACACATGCACTCTTTAATCCAGTGATTTTCGCTCACTATCGTGTTTTCTATTGAGATTCTAATTTCATGCTGAAACCACAAAAATGCATTCTAAGGGTAACCATCACTAATTTACCATCTAGATATTTTTCAGAGGTAGTAAACATATGTTTTTCATCAATATTACTTTTCATTAGAAGAAGTAACATCTAATTAAAATATTGTTTCTATAAAACTCAAAACAGAAACATCATCATTGCACTCTCGTGCCGTCTAGCGGTCGACATACAGTTTTAGTTCGCGAATCAATCCTCATTTTCAATGGACAACACTGAAAATATTTCGCTGCCTATAGAAAAAGAAAAATGTTTGCGGATTTCGATTTCAACGTGTCATCCGGCTGCTAAGGAGTTTCTGATTTAACAGATATTTACCGATGACATTTTAATCTGTATTTTTATTTGCTGCTTTTTTCATATTTTTTACTTTTGTTTAATTTATTGTATTATCCTGATTTGTTACATTTTTTTCTTTTTATTGTTAAGTTATTATTTATTGTTAAGTTCTGTATTATGTATTCAATTGAAAAGATATGCCAAATTAAGCAGAGTTCCCCATCCCCCCCCCCCCCCCCCCATATTCATTAAGACCAACTAGGTTAGATGATTAATAAATAAATAAATAAATTCAAAATTTACTTTTCAGTGTGTTTTGACAGATGGAAATAGAAACAACATCATTGCACTCTCGTGACATCTGGCGGTCGACATCCAGCGCTAGTTCGCGAATCAAACCTCAAGTTTCAATAGGCAACACTGAAAATATTTCGCCGCCTAGAAGAAGAAACTCAACACGCAGTGTCAAACTGCGCTTACAAGATTCAATGGCCAGTAATAAATATTATCTATTTTTATTCATTGCAAAAAGAAGATGAACCGACCTCGTTTAGTTTTCGCATTTGAGCCTAAGAAATTTAGTAACAATTTAAAGATTTGGACAATGTTATTTGCGTTTGAATTTCTCATTTCGAAAGCGCCTCTACAAACAATTGATTGAGCGAAGTTGATTGTTTTTATTTTATATGTCACAAACAAATCTTAATAGAGTCGTCAGAACTGGTTAATTACGTCTATTTCATAATTTGAATTTTCAAATACTATACATAATCGGTTTCCCACCAAACCAATTCTTCTGCATCTCAATTACTTGATTTTGTTTTTCTTTCCCACGATAGTACAACCGAATTGAATAAGCTTTGTTTACCTACTTTTCATTACAACTGCCGGTCTAATCCACTCTCGAGGCCGCAAACAAAGTTTTACAAGAACACCCATTCCCCACCGCAGAAAGCCCAGCGCAAATCCGTTCAGAAAATGTCAAACCAATTGAAAAGTTTTAAAAGCTAATCCACCAGAAACATGCATTTCCCATTGCGTAGAGAAGAAATGGACACACTTCCTGGCGGGCGTCCCTTTCAATTGCATTTTCACGCAAACATCATTATCATCGGCGAAAACCTGCTGCCTGCCAATAGAAAGCTAGCAAAGGGACATATGTTTTGTTGTTGCCTTGCGGCTTTCCGTGTTTGCTTCTTTGATGCACCCTAATTTCACAGCATCCCTTCCTGGCGCGGCACACATACAACACCCGATTTACCGCGGCTAGGAAAACATCATAAATATAATATTAAACGCAAATAAAAACAAATCCTAATCCAATTGGAAAACGGAGTACCATCGATGATCGGGGAAGAAATCTGCTGCGTTTGCGCAGGGTAAAGTAGTCAATTTTGGTGGTATGTTAGCAACGTTTGTTATTTCTATGATTGTTTCTTATCAAGCTAATTTATGAATAGTTGGGCTGTTTTTTGTATTTAACTATTGTCGACTATCTAATATAATTAGAAGTTTAGGTGTAGTAGCATTTAAATGATTTGAACTGAACTAAGCATAATTATAGGTACTACCTTAACACAATACAATCGAACATCAGTCCCCGTTCCTATACAATAATCACTTCTTCCGGTCCAGCAAGGCCACGAAAGCGAAGGGTGAGATTTAAAATTATAATGTAAATGTTATCGCCTCAAGCGTAAATAGAATAATTTCAGGAGAGCGTGCACAAAGTCGTGTGTTTCCCACGTGACCACTTTAGAATTATCTTTCGGCTTTTGTTGGTAGGGATGGCTGCAGCGCTGAAATACTATAAAGTACTATTCTGTATGTTCATTGATGGGTATGCTATGGATTGCACTTACTGACAAAAACATATTCTTCAATCAAACCAATCTCCAGTTCGCTTGGAACATTCGTATCTAGATCTTCAAGCTTTTAAACGACTACAAATAAGATTGATTCGGGAAAAGCAAAGGTATTCGATATGGTTCGAACAAGGATGAGTGATGTTGTAGATATCCCACCAGAAAATGGAGGTGCTATTACTTATTTCAACTTAAAAATTGGACGATACGCAAAACTGACGATTTAATCAACGACCGTTCGATAAATTGCTCGCTAGTTGACGACTTGGCAAGGTATTTGTAGTTGTAGAAGAAAAATCATGGTTCTCATCACGAGAGACAACTTTACAGGGAAGAGTGTCTCCAGAGGAAAGCTTTTCTATTCATTCACTCATACCAGTGGCGGATCCAGGGGGAGGGTCCTGGGGGTCCGGACCCCCCCCCTCGAAAATTTTTGACTTCTTGAGAAATTTCAAAAAAGTTTCTATTTTAAATTCGCTTTAAACGCAAAATCATTCCTAACCTGATTCGACCACCAAAACTTTTTTTAATTAAATGATGGGTATAACATATTAGGTATTGTGCAATAAACATTTCAAAATCGAAATTTCGGACCCCCTCCGCAATTTTTTTCTGGATCCGCTCCTGACTCATACTAAGGTTCTTGCTCTTGGAGAAATGTTTCTTCTTTGTGCGGCCCAAACATCGATAAATCTGACTTGAGTTATATTTGATAAAGCATGTAATATGTATGCTATCTATGGATTACCTGATATTATTAAAACTACACCAATAAAGCGTTCTGTATGCTGTTGTGCACGATCTTATTCCCACCAATTCTCATGGGAATTTACATCAACTGCAACTAATTACATAGTTACGAAAGCGTAAATTTGTCACAATTTGTCATCGCTACCATCCACTCAAACATACGAACCATCTCGATAATAGAGCGCGACAAATCAGAAAGACATATTTAACTCCCTTCCCCGTTATTTATTCCTAACAATCATTTACCCGAGTCAAAGCAAGCAGAAAACTACATTCACACCCCTCCGTAGGGTGCTCTCCTTGGCCGGTGGCACTATAGAGAAGGAAGGAAGGAAGGTCTGCCTTCCCCCACTTTACTGTATCATTAAATATTTGTTTTCGGTTGCATACCGCACATCTCGGAACACACGTCACCGGGTTCTATAAATTATAGGGCACTTCAAAAATTAGCAATGTCAATAGCATTTAAACATCCACACGCCACGCGGATCTGGTTCTAGTGCGGCATGCTGGTGGACCGGTGTTTTTGGCAGATTAGCACCCTCTCCAACGGCAGATCAGCCTGTTTTCGCCGCATGCGTTTGTTTGTGCTGTGGGTGACGGGTGATTCGCCTCAACTAGACAAACGCACCGTGGGTTACGGCTCTGCCTGCTGGCAGAACCGGATGAATTGAATGGACCAACATTAATTTTCCGGAACAAAAGAAAATGAATTTAACTGTAGGGTTGAAAGGTGAATAAGATTGAATTTCTTCTACGGTATAGTGTATCGTCAAATTAGTTAAAGCTGAGAGCCTCAGCACCGAAACACGTTTTTCTTAAGGTGACTGGGAGAAGTTTACACCGCTCAAGATATTTAGATAACATACCAGTCCAAAGAGAGGAAATTTTTACACAACGAGCTAGAACAAAAACCGACAGTTATTCGGGTCCTAGTCGTAGTGAAAAAAAGTTTTTAACTCAATTGTCACCTATTGTATTTCTCCACGTTCAATGCTATAAATTATTCGAGTTCATCCTTCTTTTTGAATTTGTCTTCATTCGTTTTCAAACGCTCGATCGAGATACAAGTGTTTTGTTTCCAGTCCGTGCGACAAAGAATAGTGCTAATCCGCGTTCAAGGTTATCTTGCGCATTCTCTGCCTCTTCAAGGTTTTGGACTTTTATATTCTCTTGTGCGTGTGTTAACCGTTAGGCCGCATTCCTCAGCCTTTTATTCGCAAAGTGAGGATTGAACAATAACCAGCTATATAAGCTGGCCAGGTGCGTCGTGGGAAACAAATATACAGATAAGTGAAATCTACCTTTTTTGATACATTTACGGCTATTTCCCGTCTGCGCGGGTACTGACCCCATGCGTTGACGGTGTCGATGGCTCCCTCCCCGGATGGCCAAATGGAGCCCGAGTGGACTCCTAAGGCTCTCCCCCGACCCAAACAATATCCAAAGCTCTCGACCGGTCGCTTTGTGGTCTTCTTTCGGCCCAAAACAAAATCGCTGAATATATTACAGATTCCGAAAGACCTGACGGAACGATTCTCGGCTGTGACCGAAATAAAAAAAGATCCGCTCAGACAGGCTCAGTGTCCTTTTGTACTAACTTAAAGCAGGCAAATGATATTGCTTGCTACGAGCACTTTACGAAGGACTATCACGTGTATATTCCAGCTGTAAAAGTACAGTCTGAAGTCGTTGTCACCGATGAGACATGCGAGGATCTAAGCAGGACGGGGTTGGCTGTTTTAGAGACCGCTTACTTCAGCCAGTGAAAATACTTGAGTGCAAGCGTTTGCACTCAGTAGTAGTTGCGGGTGATGGTTCAAAAACGTACCCTCAATCAAACTCTTATCGGGTGACCTTCGCTGGTACATGCGTGTTCCCTTGCGAAACGTTCCGAGAGTTCTTTCGCAAAAATATTAAAGAAATCTACGCCACCATCCTCAACAAACCGCTATGCTCTCTTGCCTCCTAACGAGGGCGAGGCTGATGACCCACAAGAGGGAACATCTACTAGGGTGCCTAGAAGTTATAGGAAGAGGAGGAACATTTCCTCTCCTAAAGTTCCTTGTAAAGGCCAGAAGGTGTCCTTTGACGGGGCTCCGAAAGTGACATCTATTGGAAGTGTTGCAACCAAACCGAAGCAAGTAGCTCCTGGTCTCGGAGGATTAAGCTCAGAGAAGTTTCAGTTCGAGAATAATCAATTTCAGTGTTTCAGTTCGAGAATAATCACAGCACTGGAATTATCAAACTATCGGAAATAGTGGATTGGATAATAAAACTTTCAATATTACTGATTCTATGTTAGCTTTCCTCCCCACAATAAGAACATTTCTGAAGCAGTTGACTGCAAAATGGCCCCTTCTTTCAGCGATTGTATCCGTCGATGGCTAACTCATCGAACGAGGTCATGGATTTGATCACTGTTCTACAGTGGAATTGCAGAAGTATCATCCCGAAAATCAATTCCTTCAAAATTTTAACGAATAATTTGAGTTGCGATGCATTTGCGTTATGTGAAACTTGGTCAACTTCAGATATAGATCTGTACTTCCATGATTTTAATATAATTCGCCAGGATCGAGACACCCCCTATGGAGGAGTGCTGGGGGGATCAAAAAGTGCTATTCCTTCTACATAATTAACCTCCCCTCGATAACACGTATTGAAGTTCTCGCTTGTCAAGTAACAACCAAAGGCAAAGCTCTTTGCATAGCTTCCATATATATCCCCCCCCCCCCCAACACCGCGGTTGGGCACCGACGGCTACAAGACATCTTAGAATCCCTGCCAGCACCGCGACTAGTTTTAGGAGACTTTAACTTTCACAGTAGGGAATGGGGTTGTCTTTATGATGATAACCGTTCCTCTTTAATTCACAATATTTGCGACAACTTCAATATGACAATTCTAAACACGGGTGCAATGACACGGATTCCTCCCCCACCAGCGCGCCCAAGCTCATTAGATTTATCCCTTTGCTCGACCTCGCTACAGTTAGATTGCGCGTGGAAAGTAATGCCTGATCTCCACGGTAGCGACCATCTGACGATCGCAGTCTCAATCAATATCGGCTCAAGGCCATTGGAAACAATCAATATTTCGTATGACCTCACGCGAAATATCGATTGGAAGAGCTATGCTGCCGCGATATCCGACAACATCGAATCTACTCAAGATCTTCCTCCGAAGAAAGAGTACAGCTTTTTGGCTGGCTTGATTCTCGACAGCGCGAATCAAGCTCAGACTAAGCCAGTACCCGGTGCGAACATACAAAAACGTTCTCCCAATCCTTGGTGGGACAAAGAGTGCTCAGACGTGTACGCGGAAAAGGCCGCCGCGTATAAGATCTTCTGGAACGAGGGGTTGCCCGCTAGCTATCGACAGTATGCGACATTAGATAAGCGTATGAAGAGTTTGACGAAAGCCAAGAAAAGCGGTTATTGGCGCCAGTTCGTTGACGGATTAACGAGAGAATCATCGATGAGCACTCTTTGAAGAACAGCCCGACGTATGCGAAACCGAAATAGTACTAATGAGAGTGTGGAATATTCAAACCGTTGGATATTTGATTTCGCCAAGAAGGTTTGTCTGGATTCCGCCCCGGCACAGAAAATTTATGGCGCCGCGTCCCCTCACGATAACGTGAACGAAACACCTTTTTCGATGGTAGAGCTTTCACTTGCTCTTTTGTCATGTAACAATAAAACTCCAGGGCCAGACAGAATCAAATTCAACTTGTTGAAGAATCTGCCAGACTCTGCCAAGAGACGCTTGTTAGACTTATTTAATAAGTTTCTTGAGGCTAACATTGTCCCACACGATCAGAGGCAAGTGAAGTTCATCGCCATCCAAAAACCAGGAAAACCAGCCTCCGACCACAATTCGCATCGACCGATCGCTATCCTGTATCCGGAAGTTGTTCGAGAAAATGATCCTATCCCGCCTCGACAATTGGGTCGAAGCAAATAGCTTACTGTCAAATACACAATTTGGCTTTCGCAAAGTCAAAGGGACGAACAAGATAATCGTTGCTCTCACCCGAAATTCAAATGGCCTATGCTAGCCAAGAGCAGGTGGCATCAGTGTTCCTAGATATAAAGGAGGCTTTTGAATCAGTTTCTCTCAACATTCTTTCAGAGAAGCTGCACCAGCATGGTCTTTCAGTGACTTTAAACAACTTTTTACTAAACTTGTTGTCGGAAAATCACATGCATTTTTCGCATGGTGACTTATCGACTTCACGATTTTGTTACAGGGGCCTTCCCCAGGGCTCATGTCTAAGCCCCCTGTTATACAATCTCTATGTCAATGACATTGATGAATGTCTTGACAATTCCTACACGTTAAGGCAACTTGTAGACGATTGCGTGGTTTCTGTAACGGGACCCAAAGCTGTCGATCTACAAGGACCATTACAGAATACCTTGGACAATTTGTCTGCTTGGGCTATTAAGCTGGATATCGAATTCTGTTACGTGTTTGAAAAGGTTTCGTTGTAATGTTTTATCTAAATTGTTACAGAAGGGTCCGAAATGTGAAAAATTCATGCTGTTAAAAAAAAGTGATTTTCGAGTTTATGTCAATGTATAAAACATCCAATGACAATTTTTTTCAAGAATGATAATTTTGGAGCAGACTAGTGCATGTATTGCATTCAAAAATATGGGTAAGTAAACACTATTGACGTTAACGTAATTTCACTTCCTCTAGGGGTCCAAAATTGGTTGGTTACCCTACCGGTGATTTACGCGGTACAAACGTGACGACGAGAATTCGCGAGTGCTTTTCGTCGATAAATAAAACTAACCGAAAATTTCGTCACCCGCACGGAAGAAAAGAAAGTTAAGTGCGATTGCTGATGACGGTAATGAGGTAAACGGACAAATTGGTGTTGACTCCCAGGACTGTTAAATTAGGGTGACCATATCAGACGAGTAAAAAACCAGGACAGTCGAAAGGGGACTGCCTCCCCCGTTACCTCTCCATCAACTGTGCATTTTCCGTAGGTTTTCGGAAGTTAAAATGTTCTGAGATATGGTAGGCCAGAAAGTCCATTAGAATTCAATCACCGACTAATTTTCGGATTTACACACACCCAGTTCTCGCTACACCACCTTCAGCGACTGTTTTAAAGATTGGAAGCATATTCGCGGATTTCCAGCAAAAACGAAAAATGATACTGGCCAAATAACTCTAGCAAAAGAGTTACCAAAACGTCTTCTCAGAGACCAAAGGAAATTCTTCAGATCCCAGATTGAACGACGAATTAAACTGAGAAGAAGCTCGTTTCATCGACATTGATATCGGCCAGAGTTTGGTCCACAACTGGAATCGGTTGGATTTATTACGTTGTCAAATATCATTGCAATTTCTATGTACGAAAAGGAAGTTGAAAAGAGAAATAACGTGGCATTTTTGAAGGATTAAAAAAGCTTCGAATACTATAATTGGGACATTCGAGTGTATTTATTAAGCTTTGTTCGTTCCCACTGAGACGTCCAAAAAATTGTTTCAAAATCGTTCAACACGGGTCCAACGATGGACGTTCGTTGAACGGTTATTTGGACGATGCCCAAATTGGTCCAACGAACGTCCTTCATTGGACAATTTTGAAACCGACCGTTCTTAGAGGGTTGTATTCTGTTCGGTCGTAACTGCGAGCTGGACAAGAGTGAATACAGCGTAGACTCAATATTGATAAATATTTTAGGCTTACAGGAGAAAAACCAGGACAAATCAAGCGTTTTTCTCAACTTTCCAGGACATCAGGGCAGTCAGTGAAAAACGAGGACATGTCCTGAGAAACCAGGACGTATGGTCACCCTAGTTAAATCAACGACAGCAGATGGATCAGCCGGTTAATCCCGCACCGGCGGCCCACTAGCAGCAGCAAATTTTTGCTCCCGTTGTGACTACGCACCAGCAGCAGCTGCCGTTAATTCTAGGGTGACCATATGTGTCGAGTAGAAACACAGGACAGTCGAACATGGACATCTACCCAACCCGTTAGCTCTCGCTCTGCCTGACAAAATTCTCGTCTTTCGTGAGAATTCAAACGCACTTCTTGCTACACCACAATCAGTTAATATTTCAAGCTATTGTTGGAGAAACCGGAAATCCTCAATTGACCAGATGAAATGAAATATTTTGAATTCGTCTGTGAAGGACCAGCGGACATGTAATCGTGTCGAAGTTTTTTTCCTCTCTAAACCTAAAATAGGGAAAGAGGAGTCTTCAGCACAAATACACGTCATTGAAGTAAAGCAGAAATATCAACGGTCATTAGTAGCTTCCCTGAGCTATTCATGGCGAAATTCAAACAAATCGGTGCAGTGAATCTGCCAGACAGACCTAGCAGAATTATGAGAGCACCAGATTATCTTCCAAACGGACTACATTCACATGACTTTACTCAGAGGTTAGAAACACCCATTATACAGAGAAATGGATATGGTCATCAACATATTCGTGGTGTATCTGCCCAGTGCACAGAGGAGTAACTAGGGTCGAACCCTGGCCAAAAATATTTATTGCTACTATTGTTGTCAATATGCCCAAATTTGAACTAAAAATAGACAATAACTAGTTTTTGGAACAATTTGGCATCCATCCACTTACCAGTGTGGAGGTATATTTTCTATATCCTTACGATTACTAGTAATTTTTGAGGTAAGCTTTGTGAATACATTTGTTTTTTCAGTTGCATTCACAGTTGATCAGTGAAAAAGGGGAAAAGAAAAGGGACACCTGCGCATATTTTTATGGGGATACATGTTGGCGAATTCGGTGTACCTCAAATTAATAAAAAATTCAATATTTTCAAATCGCTTGGAATTTGTTGATCGAATAAGATCAAGATTTCTTTGTTTTTAATGACAGCCGGAATCTTGCTTTGTAGGGTAGCCCGGGGTTAGCTGACGGTTGGGGTAAGTTGGCGGAATCCCTTTTTCTCTGTTTCTTTTAGACATATAGCGCTGCCTCTTCTTGTGTAGCTCAAGTTATGTGAAACCCATTATCCAATG
The DNA here is from genome assembly GCF_030247195.1 of Topomyia yanbarensis. Lineage (NCBI taxonomy): Eukaryota > Metazoa > Arthropoda > Insecta > Diptera > Culicidae > Topomyia > Topomyia yanbarensis. The sequence continues at coordinate 332,748,736 of NC_080671.1, forward strand.
TGTTTTTGTTGCAAAACGATTTGTTTGGTGGAAGTTGTGGGTGATATTGTGTTTTGGTTTAGCAGAACATGAGAGGTACATTTTGCTATAGCTTCCAGGCATTTTAGTTTCGCACAGACAGTTGACAAGGTCAACAGACTCTTTGGAGCGAAAGAGTCGGTTATAAGTCGTCGACATCGATTTGTATCTGTTGGTCTATCTGGGACGGATATTCGACTACAACTTGACACTGCATCTGACATCACCGTCAACGACAGGGAGAGTTGGCAGAAACTCTGTAGTCCTGCGCTATTGGAAGCAACAGTCGAAGCGAAGACAGCATTTTGTCGATCGATGGGGAATTGGAGTATGACGTCACAATCGGAGAAAGTAAACGACGTGATCGGATCCGTGTTGCCGAGAAACAACTTCATCTGTTCGGTTCCGATTTGGTCGATAGTTTCAACTTTTGGTTCGTGTCCATGGACACCTTCTGTTGCCACGTGTCAGGCTCTCCTGCGGCACCCGCTGCACTACAGTCGATTTTCCCATACCTGTTCAGCGGTCAGCTCGGGTAGTGCAACAAAACTAAAGTGAAGCCGGAGCTGAAACAAAGTGTTCGACTCATCTTCTGCTGAAAACGTCCGGTTGCGTACGAAATGTATGAGACCATTGACCAGGAACTCGATCGACTGGAAAGTTGAACATCATTACCCCGGTCGAATATTCGGAGTGGGCTGCTCCGATCGTCGTCGTCCATAAAGTCAATGGTTGCATTCGAATTTGTGGACACTATTCTACGGTGCTGAACGCTGCGCTCCAACCAAATCAGTATCCGCTTTCCCTAACTGACGATTTCTTCGCCAAACTGGCTAACTGTAAGGTGTTCAGTCAGATCGATTTGTCCGACGCTTTCTTGCAGGTGGAAATCCACGAACAGTACCATAAGTTGCTTACCATCAATGCGCATCGTGCCCTCTACTCCTACCACCGTTTCCTGCCGGTTGTGAAGATCGCGCCAGCAGCTGATCGATACAATGCTAGCCGGCCTGCAGTACAACTGTGGCTGTGATCGCCGGCGGAAAAAACTCAAGATGACCACGATCGCAATTTACGGGCTGTTCTAAAACGAATTCAAGATTTCGGGTTCACCGTTCGAGTAGAAAGGTGCATCTTTCGCAAGCAGCTAGTGCAGTACGTGGGTCATATTGTCGACTATAGCGTGTTACGTCCAGATCCGGCCAAAATTGATGTGATATCCAAGCTGCCGCCTCCAACCGATGTATCCGGAGAGCGGTCATTTTTGGGGTCATCAATTACTATGGCAGGTTTGTTCCCAATATGCGCAAGCTACGAGATCCGGTCGATAATCTTCTCAAGAACGATGCGAAGTGCCAGTGGACTGAGGAGTGCCAGAGAGCGTTCGAGCACTTCAAACTAATACTATCCTCGGATCTACTGCTCACACATTATGATCCGAAGCGGGAGATGATTGTCTATACCGACGCTGCTTCAGTTGGACTCGGGGCAACGATAAAGCACAAGCTCCCCGACGGCACAATCAAAGTCGTCCAACATACTTCCAGAGCACTCTCGAAAGCTGAACAAGGCCACAGCCAGTCGGATCATGAAGGTTTAGCTATCGTTTTCGCCGTCACGAAGTTTCACAAAATGCGCTTAGGACGGCACTTTCGCGTGAAAACCGACCACCAGTTTTTGCTCCGTATCTTCGGTTCTATCGGTCTATACAGTGAACCGCCTCCCACGGTTTGCTCTTAATCAACTGCTCTACGATTTTGGCAACGAGTACGTGCCCACCCACAAATTCGGCGACGCAGACTTTCTCTGGAAGTTGATCAACCAGCGCGTCAAACCCGATGTGGACTATGTCATCACCAGCATCAATCTGAAAGAGGATCTCAGATCAGTAGTATATCATACAGTTAAAGTTTTGCCTCTCAATTTCAGAGCCATCGCGCAAAGCACCCAAGCCGACCCATCACGTTCAGCACGCTTGGCCGCAATCTATGCTTTCGGAATTTGAAATCCAGCTATTCCAAGCCAGACAGGAATCACTCTTCGTGGTAGATGGGTGCATCATATTTGTCGAACGGCTCGTTATTCCGTCGCTGCACCGCAAGCGATGCCTCGAACAGCTCCATTGTGGTCATCCCGGTATGTAGTACATGAAGGCCCTCGCTCGAAGCTACGTGTTACCTTCGTTTACTTCGTCAAAGCATGCCAACACTGTGCGGCCGTAGCCAGATCATCGTAACGTCCCGTATAACCTCGGTGGTAACCATCTTCATTCTCGGTGAGTTCTTTGCTCGCCAAGGTATGCCTGTTGCACTAGTTAGCGACACCGCAACCGAATTAACGAGTGCCGAATTCGCAGATTTCTGCGCCTCAAACGCCATCGAACGCCTCACATCGGCTCCGTTTCATCCACAATCAAATGGCAGAACGATTTGTTGACACGTTCAAAACAAATAATTTAAGAGCAAAAGAAATTGTTCTAATAATCGAGTTAATGTCTCCTTATGATCGGATTTCGGATAATTGAGTCATTTTCTATGGAATTGGTGTTACGGATAATCGAGTCAACGGACAATCAAGTCTACGGATAATCGAATCTGGTCTATGTCGCCAAAATGGTTAAACCCCTCTAGCCACCCAATATTGATGACAATGGTTTCCATAAATGCAATGTTTATTCAAGTATAACGATGGAATCCTATTTCACCCAGTGTGACGTTTCGAAATCATTTGTTCGCAGTTCTACACATGCGCATTGTACGCTTCAAGATCGATTTTCCATCAAATGCAGATGAAATGTGTTCCTAAAGAGGATGGGTGGAGTTATTTACTACTGGAGAACAGAGGGCTATTAAACTGAGCAATTTTTACTAAATATGTTTTTTTATTCTTTTTAAAATATAGCTTTAATAACGACAACAATTAGACTTATAAATAAATATCACAATTACACAAATACCCTCCTCATTACCATCATTAAGACTATTATTGACGAGAGCTGTTGTAAGGTACTATGTTGAGTGGACAGCATCCGACTACTAGAGTTCTGCAATTTGCCGTAGTCCGGCTTAAAATCGAAACATGTGGGAAAATCGTCTGGCGCAGACACCATTTCCGATTTATCACCCACCTTGAGCACCAAGGCCATTCCTATCTCAGCATGAAACTCGATGTGACAATGGAATAGCCAGTATCCTGAAATTAAATAATGTTAAGGAAAAAACTTACTTGGCGCGATAAAAAGTTTTTTATACCAGGATTGCTCGCAATGAATCGAATTATGGTATACCCCCCGTCCGGAATGGTAACCGTGTCCTTAATCGGAGCTCCCTTTAACCGACGCCTAATCTTTCCTTCGTCATCAAGCCGCTTGACTTCTTCCGCGGTTATGTTCCCCGCAAGTCGTTCCATACCGACAACTCGGAACGCGTGACCATGCAAATGGAACGGATGATTGGCATCGAACGTAAAACCCTCGTCTATCAGAACCATCTCAACGGTTGCATTCAACGGCACCTGAAGGACATGACTGCACTGGCAGAACTCCTCCCGACAATTTCGACCTTGTTCCATTAGTGAGGTGGCATTGCAGAAGAGGCTTTCGTCCAACCGGTCCTTGTCCGGCATCATCGGAACTGTAGGCATTCGCATCGAGATGTGATTCAGTTGGGGTGTGAACAAGCGGTTTGTGTTGTTGATTACTGTTTGTGAAAAAAAAACAAAATAAATATAAAACAAAACTGAAAACTTGTTCCAACTCACCATCTTTGAATCCGTATAAATCAGGTACGTGAAAGTGTGGATTGTCTTTAGCATAAAAATCATAATAAACATAAAATTTGTAGTCAGTCTTCTCCCTGAGCAGTAGCAAGTCCTCCTGATCTCTCGACGTAGTCTCAGCTATCGACAACGTATCCACATTTCCCGTTCCCTTATTGAGTGAATTCAGCTGTAAACCCGAAAGTGGAAAGTCATAATTGGGCAACTCTTTGAACTCAACATCTGGAGCCCCTTTGTACCGCAATACCGCTACCTGATAAGCCGATGTAAACCGTTCATCACAGTCCATTAGACCTCGGAATCTCATGAGGTAATTTCCGATCGGTTGATTCGCTTTCAGTATAAAATCAAATCGTTCACCGGCGTAACTAACGAAGGAGGCTAGGTCGTCTATTGGCATAACGTCGAAACTGTCCGACGAAATTACCGTCATGTTGTGGCTTTCTATTGACAATTCCACGGGGCAGTTCAGGAATTCAGCATTGATAAGTCGAAATCGGTAACGTTTCTTCTGTTCCACATAGAATACCTTCAGTGGAATATGTTCAGATTCCGGAGCGATTACGGCATTGAAGTTTACTGTTCGGGACTGTCGCTTCTTTCGAGTTAACAATAGTGTTGAGTTGATATTTTTTCCCTGACCGTTATTCAGTTCAGCTGAACCGAGTTCCATTTTTAAACTAGTATCCTTTGAGTTGTGGATTAGTTCAGCATCATCTAGAGTGTTAGTTTCGGTCGGGGTTTTTGTTGTTTGTTGATCTAATATGATAGGCACAGTTGGCAGAGTTGTTGTTGGAATAGTTGGTTGTTTAACGGTAGTAGTAGTAATACTGGCAGTTTTCGGGAAACGTTGGAAGTACTTTCCACGGCCATTTATTAGAATATTAGGTGGTTTATTATCACCGTTTGAGTGATGATGAGCGGTAAACATTTGCACGCCTCCAATATGACCCCAGTCTTGAACAGTTATCACGTGCTCCGATAGATCATAGTCGTACAATATTTGCTGAGGGTCATTGTCCCGCCGGATTATTAGCGGACCGAAGGCACCATCGCCTCTCTGCATCCCCGTATGTGAATGCCAGAAGTGAGTCCCAGGATTATCTGCCTTGAAAGTGTACCTGAACGTAGTTTCCGGACTTATTGGACATTGGGAAATATGCGGTACTCCATCCATATAGGGCGTTCTTTTCTGATGCAACCCGTGCCAGTGAAGGGTTGTACTTTCTCCCATCAGATGATTCTCGACATCGACAACAATAATGTCATTCTCACACACTTCAATCGAAGGTCCCGGCATCATTCGATTAATAACCATAACGTTTCTCTTTACGCCGTCTCCAGGAATACAGTGCGGCCGACTACAGTCAGTAGAATTGTACGGGCACTCGTAACATGCTTTACTCATCGTCTGGTACCATTCCATGCTGAATTTGTAGTAGCAAGTTAACGATTTTCGGCCCTTCAGGCATTCCCTTTTACACATATGATTCGCATAATCCAATTCGTCGAGAAATTCCATTTCCTCACGAGGAACAGGTGTCACCGGCTCAGGTTTTGTAATGTTGCAGACACTACAGCAATTATCTTCAATCACATTTTCAGGGGGACAGTCAAACAATCTGGGACAAAGCCACCGTTCCGAAGATATTGAAAGAATACCATCCTCTCTGGTGCACTGGTAACGTAAACACCCATCCAAGCTGTCCCACATTTCTCCTTCTGGGTGAAATCGGTCGTCGAATCGACACATCGCTTGGACGCATTGCGGACAACAATGCTGCTCCGAGTATTGAAGAGAAAAACCCTGTGAAATGAATGAATGTTAGTAATAAGCATGTACAAAAGTCGAAAGTGGTTTATCTGTTACGAAATAAATTTAAAAACCAATTCAAATATATTTCTTTTGGTCTAATATGAAATATTAACATTTTAGGAATACATGTTCAACAACGTTTGAAGAAATTTTAACAATAGACTAAGTTTCCGCTGTTGGGACCAAACTCCGCGGACGCGAATGAGTGTGCAAGCTCAAACTTAAAATTTTGAAAAGAATTAATTATTTGTTGCTTCTAAAAGTAGAATATTTCACAAATATTCTCTGAAAATTTCAGAGAAATTAGACTATTATTTATGAAGATAAACAACGTTGAACTTTAATCAAATCGTATGCTAAATTTTACAGGCGTTTTTCTCGAAATTATGTTTGTGAAGTCGGTATCATGAATATCCTAAGAACCAGGTTCAAAAGGTATTGGTATGCCCTTTCCAAAAAATATATAATATGCCTGGATCTCATGTATATTTTCTCGGTTACGTACGACTAAAGTCGATATAAATAAATAATTTAAAAAATTGGCGATAATGATTATTTGTTAAACTTTGATCGCTTGAAACCGTAATTAATTCATATATGTTCTACACATATTACTCTTTTTTGCAAAGGGCCCGAAAGGTTTACCTTTCAAAGTGTATATCTGATACGTCAATCGAATGTTTTTTTGAGATATTGACAAATAACTGCAAAGAGTGCCCGAAACAGTACTTTGCTGTTTAATCGCATCGACAAAAAATTCAATAGCGTCTTATGGGAGCGTTATACCGGTCGTTTGAAACTAAGTTTAAGCAATTTGGTTCAGTCATCTCTGAGACGGAATAACAGGTGGATTGCCGTGGTCGGTCTGCTGATTTCGGATAAAGCGCGGCGTCCGGTTCGCTGGCGTTTCGACGACCCATATTCGTTGTTATTTTGTAGGATACTCGACAAGTCCTCGGCGGTGGATCTAGCTTATTCCTGCGGAGAGTTTTCTGACGGTGATTGCTCTCCTGAAACCGTTGCTCGATGTTTATCACGCCATTTCCGTTGTCAGACGGTCATGATCTACATCATAACTTCTGTCGTTTGTCATTATTTGGGTTGATGTCTGGTCCTCTCGTTTTAAGTAGCTCCCTGCACATCGCTTTAAGCCTCGGACATTCGAAGACCACATGCTCCACGACGTTCTCACACTCCGGACAAAATGGTGATGTTGCGTACCCGAACCGATAAAGATACTTCCTGAAGCAGCCGTGGCCTGACAAGAGCTGTTTCAGGTGGAAGGTCATCTCTTCGTGCTTTCTATTAACCCACGTCGACAGGTTTGGGATGAGCTGGTAGGTTCACTTTCCTTTCTCCGTATTATCCCATTCCTTCTACCACGTCACCATCGAATCGATTCTCATAATCTTCCTCAAGTTTCTGGCGTTTCATTGATTGTAACACTTGATATCCTCCGCCAGGGTGATGCAGATGGGGATCATTTCGGCGATAACGCATACTGTCTCCGAAGATATTATTCTGTACGCAGCGCAACTCATACGACCACCAGCCGGTACGTCCTGTTCAGCTTTTCGCAGTTCCGCTTGGTTTTCAGCGCCGCACCCCAGACGCAGTATAGATGACGAAACACTAGATAACAGACCGAGTTTTCGCAGGTGTAATTAACGTGGTTGTTAAAGCTCAACCGGTCGTCGATTATCACTCCCAATTGTTTCAGTGCACTCTACGATGCTATCACGTGCCCTTCGACTGTGGTCTGAATCCGCTAAACCAATTTACAGTTGTTGACCAACAACACATCCGTCGTGTGGCGATCTACTTGCAGCTTGACCCCGTTCATCCAGCTCTCGATCGAGTCTATTGTCTCCGTCATCGACACCTCCACTTCTCCAAGTGTCTCACTTATCATCGTTAGTGACACGTCGTCTGCGAAACGCACGATTCCACTTTCCCGGGCAGCCGCTGTGTTAAGACCCCATCGTACATCCCGTTCCAAAGAGTTGGACCGAGAATGGAGCCCTGAGGAACGCCCGCTGCGGCTCGCATTGATTTCTGCCCTTCGTTCGTCTTGTACAGCAGTACTCTACTCTGGATCTGGCTCATTTTTCAGTGCTGCGGCATTGGCCTATACAAAGCTGGATGGCCCGGTGACTTCCCTGACTTTGACAGCAACACCAGCTTCTGTACCTTCCACATTTCGAGGAAATTGCCACCATCTAGACACTTCTGCATTAGCATCCTGAACATGTCCGGATATGCCAGGATCGCAGTTTTTACGCGCCACGTTTGATATTCCACCTGAACAGGCTTTTTTTGATTTTAGTCGCATCGACGCTTCTTTGAGCTCGTCGTTTGACACTTGCCACTCGGCTGTGTTTGCTCCTTCTTCTTCGCCGTACGGTGTCGGTGACCGGGTAGTTGAATCGTGCTTCGGGAAGAGACTCTCAACGATTATCTTTAGCTTGCCGTGCATATTTCAGCTGGTGTCTGGTTCTTTGTACGGCAAATGTGCTAAACAACAGACGTATTTCAGATATATGCTGTTTACAGTCATATTTACTGTAACTGCATATATATCGCGAGCTGTGGGCTTGGATATAGGATATCGTCGCTGTTGTGCTATCTTATGACAAGCGCCATTTAGCACATTTCGAGAAAAACGATTTTTAAAGTTTGAGATTGAATATCTTGAAACTTATAATTGGTATAAACAATCCAAAGAAGACAATTGGTGCTTCTATCTATTCTGCATTAATCTCTCAAATATTACGAAGATCAGTTGACTATGTTGCGAGTTTTTACTATGAATGTAAACAAAAGTCGCACTCACACGTATCATAGGCGTGTATTGATGACAAAATTTGTATGACGTGTCATAATCGTGCATAGAAAATTTTCCATAGAAAAAAATCATCAATTTTTAACTTTTATTCATATCTTTGCGTTCATATGGTCTATAAACAATAGGTGAAATGCATTTTGAAGGAAATGAGTCAGGGAATCTAGAACAAATTGTTATTTTTGATTGCAGTGTTGCCAAATATGCTTTATTTCCAGTTTAAAACTAAAACTGTGTTTTTCTCACAACTCGTGTAATTTCCTTTTGAAAATGTTTATGCCATTGCGTTCCTCGGACATTGTCACACATAAAAACATCTAAAACTTCAATATAACTTGAGCAAATCCCTAGATACAGTGATTTGAAGCAAAAAACTCACAATTTCTCATCACGTTTCTCGCTATATCTAAGTAACCAAGTAGAATTTCAAAATTCTGAAAACGCCACTTTGTAGAGAATTTTCAAACAAGTAATGTGGCATATCTAACTCAGTTTACCCCAAAATGGTGTTTGTCATAAGATATCACAACAGCAACGATATAGGCCCTTATAGTACTATTTACAAGTAAGTATGCATATATGAAGAATTTCGTGTGGATTCGTCATGCCGGTCTTGCTATTGTAGGCTGTTAAGGGGTTAAGAAGCACGCTTCAACTATATTAGAATGTAACCTTCGGATATAAGCCTCAAGCGTAAAAATCAGACAGAATCTCTTCGATGTAAGAGTCGTTCAAAAAATCTTCAGGATAAAAACTGAAAAAAATGATCCGATTCTTACAAAGTTATCCGATTTTGAATATTGAATATACCGTTATACGCATTTTCCTGCGAACTAATTAATAATTTTTAGCAACTTTTTATACTGTAAGCTCATCCTTGCTGACGATTTCATGTAAGAACTTTATAAACGATTCTTACTCAGAAGCTTCTCAGCCCGATTTTTACGCTTGTTGTTTATATCAAATTTTTACATTCTAATATATTTACCGCAGGGTTTACGAAGCATATTCTGTTCTTGCGACTTTTATTTGCAGTCGCTCATGTATTTTTTTTTTGTATTTCGTTTGTTTGACACGGCTCATTGTGGTAACTTAACGGAGCCGTGGGTCTATTAAATTATTACAATATGTAAAAATAAAAATGAATAAAAAAATATTATGAAGTAGGTCTCAGGTCTCGTCCACGCAACTTTCTGTTGCGCGGGGAGATCTTCTTTCGCGGTAAGGCACCATTTGTCTGCTCGCCTAGTGCATCTTGTGGGTCGATTATTTTTTTTTTGTTTCCGTCGATGTCATCATCGTCTATGGTGTCTACATGTTCACGATTAGATGTTCCTCCTTTCTTATTGTCCTTACAAGTTACGAGAGTAAAACTGCTGTCATTGGTATTGGCTTCCTCGTCGATGGTGCTAACAGTTGATTCTGAAGCATTAGACGCTGCTTTTATAGTTGTTATTATGGACTGAACAGCTGCCACAAAATTGGTAACCGTTTGTGGTTCTGGTGATGATATTGAAGTCTGTGTTTCGGATTGGTTTTCCGAAGGTGTGTGGGGAATTGGCTGTGATGCATTTTCCTCAGCATCTTCCGCACAAGGTGTTCCATGATGTGCCGTCTGGTTGCAGTATTTGCACGTTTAATGTTAGCGCCAAGCTGTTCCGGATAAACTCATCTGTCTAACTTCTTGTATCCCGGCGAGCAATTCAGGTCTACCTGGCGAATCGGCGACTTCTTCTGTGTCAGGTAAAGCCAAGAAGGGTATATGTCCTTCCGAAGCAATACAAGATGCTGCACGCCCTCAATGTAAATTTCACTTACAGTCTGCTGATGAACACAACTCTACCGCCGCTGTGAATCTTCAATGTCAAAAACAAAATTTGGATCCCACGTAACCAGCTCGTCTCTTCACAGCACATTCGGCTCTACAACGATCACAGAAGGACTAAGCACTCTATGCTATGCTGGTATGACTCATCGCACCCTGGGACGCACTGCAGCTAGCACTATGGAAGCCCTTGATCCCCCTGCCACAGTCGAGCCATTGCAGCCAGCGTTCACCAGTCGTCACGGTCCTGTGTGCAGGAGTGGTGAAGAGGTCTTCCAAATCGATACCAACGGCAATCAATCGCGGCATTCAAACCTACAAATATATTACCAGAATGCCGGTGGTATGAATTCAGTAATCGAAGATTATCTGGTAGCAAGTTCGGATGAATGCTTCGACATAATCGCCCTCACAGAGACGTGGCTTAGCGATAGCACTCTGTCAGTGCAAGCAATTGGTGCCAACTACGATGTTTTCCGAACTGATCGCAGCTCACGCAACAGTTTCAAGACTACCGGCGGCGGTGTACTTGTGGCTATCCATCGTCGATTGAAAGCGCAACTGATTGACGATACTTTGGGGGTCTGTGTCGAGCAGGTGTGGGTGCGAATCAAACTGGCTGGCTACGCACTTTATCTTTGCGTGGTTTATCTTCCACCGGACCACACTCGCGATTCTACATTGATTGATTCACATACTGAGTCACTGGAACGGATTTCCGCTCAAGCAAGCCCGGTTGATGAGATCCTGATTGTTGGTGATTTCAATTTCTCCGGATTAAAATGGCGCTCTGCTTCTGACGGATTTATGTTCGCTGATCCCGAACTGTCATCTTTTCATGCTGGTATCACCAGTTTGCTTGACTGCTACAGTATAAATCTGCTGCGCCAAACGAATAATGTGGTGAACGAGAACAACAGAATCCTTGATCTCTGTTTTTCGAGCAAATCTGACTACGCGCCAAAAGATACCGCAGCACCGTTCCCCCTGGTAAAGACTGTTAGACACCACCCTCCCCTGCATATATTGCTTGAAGCGATTCGAGTGAAGCATGACTGCAATGCTTCTGACACCGTCAGCTATAATTTTAGAAAAGCCAACTATAATAGCATTATTGACTTCCTGTCGAATATCCACTGGACTGAAATTCTCGACAATGATAATGTCAACGTTGCAGTGCAGACCTTCTCCAATGTTATGAGCTATGCTATCGATCGCTATGTACCCAAAAGAAGTGGCCTTCAATCTAAGCACCCAGCGTGGCACACTGCCGAGCTGAGACGGTTAAAAGCGACTAAAAGAGCCGCTCTGAAGAAATACTCCAAGTTTGGGGGCTACGTGCCACAGTGGGGCAGAATGCTACTTTCGACGCTCAAAACCTCTAGCGCCCTGGGTATGTATCCTGAAGGGTTAATGTCTTCAGCAAAGTAGCTTGGATAGAAATGAGCATTATTTTGACAACTTTGGTTTTGATCTAGATAAGTAGAAACTGATCTAGATCAGTTCTATCTTTTCACATACGCGTTCTATCAAAAAACTTTCTTCAGCAAACTTGTTTGTTTTAATATGTTTAGCATATATACCAAAGATACTTATACTCTATAACCTATGTAGATGGCGCTACGTGGTATTTAAAAAAAGTGCTCGAGAAAATGAATTTTTACACTTTTTTATCAAAAAATCATTGGATTAAAATGTTTTATTCCTAAATCTTCGAGAGTATACAGTAATAAAACAAGTTTCAAGGAGTGATAAATGTTATTATGATATTTAAAGGATGTTTTCATCATAGATATTAAAAAAATATGATCCACAAAATTTGTAATAACCCACGAAGCGGCAGATAGCGGCAGCTGGAATTTCGTGTGTGACTAGTAGACTTTATAATCACGAAGAGAAAAAAGTGGGGCAAGCTGGGGCTATTTATCTACAGACCTTGAGGTTAGGTGAAAACGATGTATTTCTACGATAAATAGCCAGTTTTCGAATTCGGCAATCAATACTCAATGGGCGCCTGCAGCTGAAATTTTGTTGAAACTCTAATCTTGGTAGACGTTAAGAGCTAGTTTAAGGCCATGCAAAATAAAAAAAAATATAAGACAAAAAACAATAATAAGAACAAGTTCATATATTCTAAAACGAGTTGCTGATTTATTAGCAGTAGAAGAAACGTGTGAATTTGCGTAAGTAAAACTCATTTTATAAAACTTTCTAACGAGCATGTAAGGTGCTAATTCTGTCAGTTTGTCATGATTTGGTGTCGTGGTTAAATTGTCAAATGTACGAAATGTTCCGAAAAAACATGAAAACTATCTTTGAAATGTTTAACGAGCATAACATCGAATGTTGGAGTAAAAGGTATTTACATGTATCAAAGCAGATTGAGACAAAAGTGGAATCTTGAAAGTGATGCTGAAAGAAAAAAGTAAGCAAAACTGTTATAAGTATTAAAAAATTCAGCGGAAGTGGATTAATTCAAATCGTTCTTACGAAACATTTCTTGCAGAGAATAATCACTGCCTTATGACTGAACTACAATTTGGAAAACTAAAGGCATTTGAATAAAAAAAAATTATAAATTACTTTATATATTTCTTCTCAGTCCGAAATATCATATTTGAATTAAAGAAAACAAGAAAATAATTTCAATTTTTTTTTTGATGGCTCAGAAATTTTCAAGAGAACTAGGGATTATTTCATGTTAATGATATATTTTTTCTCCTCATTTTATGTGTCTGCCGAAAAAAAGCCCCAGCTTGCCCCACTTTTTTCTCTTCGTGATTATTAAGTTAAAGGTCTCTATTAGTCACAAACAAAATTCCAGCTGCCGCTTTGTGGGTTATTACAAATTTTGTAAAACTTATTTTTTTATTATTTAAGATGAAAACACCCTTTAAATATTATAATAACATATATCACTCCTTGTAACTTGTTTTTTATTGTATATTTTCGAAGATTTAGGAATAAAACATTTTAATCTAATGATAAATGATAATCCATTGATAAAACATTGGAATAATTCATTTTCTCGAGCACTTTTTTTAAATGTCATGTAGCGCCATCTACATAGGTTATAAAGTATAAGTATCTTTGGTATATATGCTAAACATATTAAAACAAACAAGTTTGCCGAAGAAAATTTTTTGATAGAACGCGTCCGTCAAAAGATAGAACTGATCTAGATCAGTTTCTACTTTTCTAGATGAAAACTAAAGTTGTCGAAATAATGCTCATTTCTATCCAAGATACTTTTCTGAAGACACTAATCCTCCAGGATACATACCCAGGGCGCTAGAGGTTTTGAGCGTCGAAAGTAGCATTCTACCCCACTGTGCGTTCTGCGACAACACTATGTTCATGTCAAGGTTGCACAGAGAATGCGTAAAATTCGCAAACGAAAAAAGCAGTTTTTTTCCACACCGTATGTCAGATCTTCATAAAAATCAATCAGCGTATGTAGAATGTTGTTACTGTACTGCTGATTGATTTTTATGAAGATCTGACATACGGTGTGGAAAAAAACTGCTTTTTTCGTTTGCGAATTTTACGCATTCTCTGTGCAACCTTAACCAAGTCTATAAAAAGACATCGAAGCGTTGCCATTCCGATTACTTGCGAAACGTGCAAAGTAAGTTGAAGTCCGAACCTAAAACATTCTGGAAGCATGTAAACGAGCAAAGAAAGGAATCCGGGTTGCCTTCAACGATGAGCTATGGAGGACGTATGAGCTCTAGTTTACAGGAGATCTGCCAACTATTCTCTGAAAAGTTCGCGAGTGTTTTCTCCAACGAGAAGCTGACACCGACCCAGGCTTCACGCGCGGCTCTCAATGTACCTCAATCATACCAGTCTTTGAACTCTATCAATATCGACAATAATATGGTACAACTGGCGGTTAGGAAAATGAAGGCTTCAACCTCGGCAGGCCCAGATGGTATACCAACTATTATTCTAAAAAAATGCTCTGCCGGTCTAATTGAACCTCTTTGTCATCTGTTTCAATTGTCGCTAACAACCGGAGTATTTCCCGAACTCTCGAAATCCTTCTTCATGTTTCCAGTTCACAAAAAAGGTGATAAAAAGGTAGTTGACAACTACCGTGGTATTACAACGCTAAGCGCAGTTCCTAAGCTGTTTGAAATGGCTGTGTTGGAACCCATCTCCAGCCACTGCAAACAGTATATCTCCGAGACTCAGCATGGATTTATGCCGAAACGTTCAACATCTACGAATCTTCTGTCGTTCACAACATATGTTACAGATGCTATGTCGGACGGCCTTCAAACTGACGTTATCTACACGGACCTTTCAGCTGCTTTTGACAAGATAAATCACGCTATTGCAGTGGCAAAATTGGATAGACTCGGCTTTGGTACTAATATTCTCCGTTGGATGCAATCGAATCTCAGTGATCGTCGTCTAGCAGTCAAGATAGGTGATTGTGTATCCGAAGAGTTCTTTGTTTCATCTGGTATTCCGCAAGGCAGCCATCTCGGTCCATTGATTTTTCTTCTGTATTTAAACGACGTTAACTTTTGTTTAGAAGGACCACGGTTGTCTTTCGCCGACGACCTCAAGTTATACCATAGAATCCGGAATACTGATGATGCAGCTTTCCTTCAACGCCAACTGGAAACCTTTGCGGAATGGTGCGAGATCAACCGAATGACCCTAAACCCCAAGAAATGTACGGTCATTACGTTCTCGAGGAAAAAAACGCCAATTCGATTCGATTACTGTCTAGCTGAATCCACAATTGACAGAGCGAATTGCGTCAAAGATCTCGGAGTTTTTCTCGATGAACAACTGACGTTTAAACAGCATATCAGCTATATTGTCGCAAAGACATCACGCTGTTTGGGTTTCATAATGAGAATATCTAAGCACTTTTCAGATATTTACTGCTTGAAATCTCTCTACTGCTCACTCGTTCGATCAACTCTGGAATATTGTTCAGTTGTGTGGAACCCTCATTATCTCAACGGTGTCCATCGAATTGAGGTAGTACAGCGCAGATTTGTTCGGTTTGCCCTTCGTCGATTGCCTTGGAGCAACCCTCACCAGCTACCAAGTTATGAAAGCCAGGGTTTGCTTATTGGACTCGATACATTGCAAGTGCGACGGGATCTATTCCGTGCTATGACGATTTCGGATATTTTGCAAGATCGAATTGACTGCCCCGAGCTTCTCAGTGCGATAAACATGAACGTTCGCCCTCGCGCCCTTCGCAATAATTTATTCCTCCGATTACCTCTTCGCCGGACTAACTATGGAGTAAACGGTGCCATCATTGGTTTGCAGCGGACCTTCAACAGAGTTTCATCCGAGTTCGATCTTCACATTCCACGTAGCAGATTACAATTTGACTTTTTAAATAGATTAAGAAATTATCATTAGGACCACACTGTGTCTGTTGATATTAATTAATTAATTATAAATAAATAAGTTAGTTCCATTATAATTGAATTGTATAGTCAAGTGGGAGGGAATAGGTCTTTCCATTAGCATCCTCACCGAAAGAACGCCGTTAGGAGTACCCGGGAAGAAGTTTCTCCAAGTATCACGTGTAACGGATTCCACTTCTCCGAATTGCGACATGTATTTTGTAATTGATTCACGGGGAGTACGCGGTGATAAATCATGTAGTCTCACATCTATAAAATCATTTTCTATGTATATGTTGTTCTGTAAAGTGAATTTCTTTGCTTGGTCTAATGTGGTGAATGATATCAATACTGCCCTGCGCAGATGATGATATTGAAGATAGGTGACGTCCTTAAGCCTAAGCTTCATGTTCACCTTCAGAAAATGTTCCAGCTCACGGAGACTCGGTCATGTAGAACAAAATCTCAAGTCAACAACCGCTGTGTTGGGTCGAAGCAGCACTTTTTCATCAAATTCACTCATGATGACAGGAGTACATACAATGGTTCTTTTGTTCTAGATGCACTAACTGTCGTTCACTTTGCTCGTTTGTTACTCTTGTTTAGAGGGACTTTGGCAGATGTAAAAATAGATCGAACGGTTTCCTTTGTTCTTAAGACAATGCACACAAGATAACAGTATTGTGTTGTGGTTCGTTTTGCGCTGGCTCAGACAGCGGCAGAATTTCGTGACCGGTGTCTTTGGTGGTTGTAAATCGACTGTCGCTCATGTATTGTACAACTACTTGAAAACACTAAACAAGTTGGCAAATTTGAATTTCATGATTTGCAAAAAAACGAAGAGCCACTGTAACAGAAATTCGCTTGACACAGCAAGGGCGAAATGCAATATACTCAGTCCGCGACTAGCATATGTCCGTCCAAATAGCATAGATTTTTTCACACTGTTTTCGGTGAATTGTTTGTTTACTTCATCGCAACCGAAATCTGAGGCACCTACAGTCGGACGGACTAGCAGGATTATTCACCCAAATGGCTTAGTAAAATCTCGTCAAGTGATCGTTTCGCAGGCAGTTGAAAAACACATATAGGCAAAAACAAGAGTTACCCATCGAGAACAACAATTTCTAACTCCATCAACACCTCTCCTCCCCCTGGAGTGGAACAAACAATAGCAAGCAACATATCCAGCGCTAACACCCATCATCATTAGCTTCAATCCGCCAATCTGGTGCTCGGACCCTTGGTATCTTCAGGAGTCCTAGCTTAAACTACTCAAAATTTAAAGAGTATCAATACCAGACCTCATCGTCAAAACCTGGAATTCTGGACCTTTAGGAAGAATCTCAACATAAATCTAGTTCCCAAGCAGCTTTGTTAAACGAAGAACATTTGACAGGAATAAAATAACGTCGCAATCCGTGGTAATTTCCATTTGTACCAAAAATTTACCTCTGGACAGCTAGTGCTGCACGTTATTCCAATCGAATTCACGAACGTTTCTGATGCACTACTTTTCAAGCATTCGAAGTTCATACATGTAGTACTGTTTATCATGCTAAACCATTTCTCGCCGATTCGTTTTCTCGTCACCGTTCCATTGATTATTATTTCACAATGCTCATCTTGTAACGAATTTCCTGAAAAAGAAATCAAAAAATGTTTGAATCTATCTTAACATCTGTATCACTTCAAGCTCTACTAACCACATTCGTAAAGTGTGCAACATCTTCCTTTGACTATCCTAGGTTGTATTGTTCTGCTCTCATCGCAATACTGAACGGCAGCAGGACACATCCTAGAGTCGCAGTATATTCGTGTTACCTCACAGCAATTGACTAGCTCCTTCCTAGTTCGTTCACCTGCCTGTAGCAAGCTAGCCGGTATATCAACTGCCGGTGAACACTTGGTTGGATCACAATCTGTAGTAAAGATAAGAAAAAAGCAAACCTGTAAGAAGACGACCCAATTTCAATCGCTTATTTCAAACGCACGCTCAAGTTCAAGTGTACGACGATCATGCCGGTGTGCCTAACCCTGAGCCATGCAATATATCGAGTCGTTGAGACATTTTAACGAAGCGTGTCCCGCACAACTATTTAGCAGGTCTACCGGTATCTACATAGGTGTAATACATTTTTTTTCCTTCGTCACGATCATGACGAACGGCGAAGCGATGACACCGAACGATATCGGATCGCATAGTTCGCACTACCTTCGTTATCGTGGAAGTGAAGTGGATGGAATCAACCAACCGTTTCACACGACTCAATGAAGCCCTAACACATGTTAATCGCAGCTTTGATAAGAGCGAACAAGTGATTCGAAGTATGCCAAGTTCGTTGATCACTTATTTATTGGCATACGGTACACGGAAACAAATATGACGTATCGACATAACCTTATATAACAAACTGTTATAAGGCGTGCAGGGATCTGCAAGTACCTCTGTTGACGACTGCACTGACCCAAAAAGGAGAACGCGGAAACCTAATGGTTCTGGCAAAGTGTTTTCAAGCACATCGTAGATCGGACACCATTCGAATAAATTTTGTTTTTCAATTAATTCGATTGGTCATTCAATTATTTTTAATGAGTTTAACGAGTATATCTAGGTAACCAAGTAAGAATTAAGAATTCCTTAATCTGAAGCAGTTATTTAGTCGGATCTTCCACCGATACTTTCCTGATGAAATATGACTATACCCATGGACGCAAGCTTGCCGTAAACCAACGGGAACTCGACCCGTCATTCCATGTCAGTAGCATGTTTTGGGACCAGCAGCTCAAATCAGATCACCCACTCAAATTAATTGATAACGGAAGCCTGTGTTATTAAACAACGCTACACCTGGTGATGCATTTATTCAGAGCGATAAACGGTTAAACCATGCTTAAATTAATTGCCATGTGCTAGTGTGAATCTTGTATGTAACTGGTAATTGAAATTCAACACCTGTTTACTGGTTTCGCAAACAGGTGCAATAGATGCTATTGGTGCATTAACACGGACGTACTCAAGGAGAGTTATAGTCCTCTTTAATATTTTGGAACATATATTTTAAATTTTAATGAGAATGATAATAATTTTAAATGCATTCGGGAAACATATGTTGTTTTTGTAAATTACATTATTTCTGGGTACGAATAATGAATACTCATTTTATTGTCTATAATTCAAATATTGTGGCTTTTAGTAGTTAAAATAGAGGAGGCAGGTTTTCAAAGCCCACATGCCCTTCACTATAAAAGGCGCTAAAAACATATTACGAAATAAATTGTAGGTGCTCTGTAAAAATTTTCCTCATTAAATACCTTAAACCGGGAAGACTTTAATCATATCGGGGTGACTTTGATCATTCGAAACTTTTTTCGTAGATTGATTATTTAGCCAGAATAGTATACCGAATCATTTAAATTGGAAATACACTACCAGTCAAAAGTTTAAGTTCACCCTTCCCTGCCCCCTCAAAAAGCTATGGTTTTCTCAATTTATTGTTATTAATTGTTGTTATTTATAATTATTTTTCTATCCATTTCTCTACGATAGATTTATGTGTTTATGTGTTGTTCACTTTTCAATAATGGGATGATAATCTTCGAATTAGGTCAATTTGAATAGATATTTTTTCGACAGTTACGATTTTCAATATGCAAATGTTTCTTCCTACCTTTCAATAAATAAAAATATGAAAAAAACAATTTAGAATATAATTTTTTGAGTGAGTTCTCGTTACACTAAGATGTTACACGTACACGAGTAGATGCATCAAAAGAATACAACCTGTCATAACAAGATTTTTTGTGATCAACGCGTCAACCAAAGGCGCCAGAACCCCTCCTACGCTCTGACCAGTAGCGTATAGTAACATGACATAGTGAAGACGTGCTTGACTACTACTGAAAAACACACTCAATTATGCAAAATTCAATAAAAGCAAGTGAACTTAAACTTTTGACTAGTAGTGTAACTTTTATTCTAAACGTATAAAACAATGATTTATTATACTTTTTGAGTATACTGTTTGGTTTTAGGGTACAAAAACTACAAAAAACCGAAATTTTACTTTACCTTAGTTTTACGAAGCTTCGAAAAGTGTCTATTTTTGACAAAACAAATAAATGTTACAATTTAGCAAGAATGATGAATTGCAAGCTAGTTCTTATTTTTCTATAGAGTCTGATGTGACAAATTTATTTTTAAGAGTTTGCTTTGTTTTAAAAACAATTTTTTGTGGAACTAGTTGGCAATATTTCAAAATATTTCAAGCTAAAATTCGCATTTTTTTTATATTCAATACTCCAACGCACAGAGGAGTAACTGGGGTCAAATCCGGGCCAAAATTATTTGTTGTTGCTATTGCTTTTATTATGCCTTAATATGAACAAAAAATAGACAATAACAAGTTTTTGGAATAATTTGGCATCTATCCATCTACCAGTGCAGAGGTCAATTTTCTGAAATCCTTTCGAATACTAGTAATTTCGAGGTGATCTTTGTGAATACATTCGTTTTTCCAATTGCACAAACAGTTGATCAGTGGAAAAGGGGGAAGAAAAGGGACGCTTGAGCATATTTTCATAGAGTTCCTTTTTGAAAAACATAGTATTTGGCCCTACAGCATTTCGGTGTACCTCAAATTACTAAAAATTTCAATATTCTCAAATCGCTTGGAATTTGTGGATCGGACAAGATCGGAGGAGTTCTTATGTTTTTCGGATAGCTGGAATCTGGTTTTGTAATACTGCTTCAGTAACTTTGCCGGATCTCGCCGTACAATGTAACTTTTATCATACAAGTTTGGAATAAAATGTTTAAAAAGCGTATTTTTTAAAGTTGGTGCAATGCACAGCAACACTAATACTTTCAGTTAGTTTTAGGCTGAAGTTATACAAATGTTTGTGTTCAACTACGTTTGCATTCAGCAGGCTTTTAGGTATGTAAAAAAATATAACGAAATAGAATATCAAATAAAAGATATTTTGGTTATTGGCCAGGAATTTGTTCTAGTTACTCCTCTGTGCAACGTCTTAAAATAGATAAAACCCCTTGTATATTGATAAAACACTCAAGTAAAACAAATTTAGCAGTTAAAAATGTTTCGATTCCTTTATTATAGTTGGACTCGAATTAAACGAATTTGAATCACTAAAATTTTGCAGTATGTTGATATTGTACGTTATACAATATCAATTAAGAGTTATAGTTCACGTAATGATCTTCTTTCTTCTAGACAACATGGGTCAATGAACTACTAATAAAATCATGTATTTTAACAACAATAATAATATTAATTTGGAAGTGCGAAAGTTTCCTATAAAAATGTAAAATGTGGGTTAGCCTTTTTTGGACGCTAGCCATTCAATTGTTGAAAGGGATAATGGGAGAAGAGCAATTTCGTGTCAAAGTCCACTGGAAATCAGAGCAGGATCTTCATCAGACTTTGACATCGGATTTCATTGAAAATAGTAACATGATTCTATCAGCATCTTAAATAAATCAGTATCTTCGCAGAATTCTTTCTAGAGAAGTATTCTACCAGACCTCTAAGAAACTTTTCTCTAGAATCCTGCATCAAAATTAAGAGAAGAAAAATCGTAGAAATACGGATACAATCGAAATTCTGAAATAGATTTCATTGGAATACTAAGAAAACTTCGATCAGAGTCCCGGAAAGTATTCAAACAGAATCCTGAGAAGCATGTTATCATTACCCCAAAGGTACTCTCTTGGGATAACCGACTGAGCAAAGTAGGTATAATGACATTTTATGCGTCAAAAAGGCCTGCAGTAACCGACATGTGTATTGCGAGAAAAATATACTTTTAGTTTAAAACTAAAAAAGTTGGATATTTGGCAACACTGCCGTTAGAAACTAGTACTTCTTTTAGGTTCCTTGAACAAACCGTTCAAAAATTATCTACTTGATTCTAGTGCAAACAGTACCAGAGATATAATCCGAAGAAAACCAATAGTCCTACACAATTTGTTAAAATTGAGAGTGTTTTCATGGACCGAAGGGTGGTCCAAACAACATAATAATTTAGGTTATTTTATATTGGCTCTAGATGAATAATTTATTCAAAACTGGTTCCAATCCGTGAAGTTCGTGTCCAAATTTTGGTTTCTTCACTGCGCGAAATAACCCATATATAGGCCAACATTTTAGAAAAGGTTAACCCTGAACAACCCTCTCCCCGAAAAAGTTCTATTGACCGCAATGATTAAATTAGCACTATAATCAGACATTCCAGTTGAAATTAGATTTTTTTACGAAGCACCCGGATTATCGAATCATTTTCCTCGGATAATCGAGTAACGGATAATCGAATTCCCGGATAATCAAATTACGGATAATCGAATCCCCGGATAATCGAGTCCGACCTAATGAAGTAGAAGAAAAGAATACATAAAACATGCCAGCAAATGATATTGATTTACCATTAACGACAATTGCATTCTGTTAGAATTTTATCATACTGTACTGTCAGGCAATTAATCGTACCTTAGTTTATCCAATCCGATCTTCCAGAATGAATCGAATCGAATGCACGAATTGAACACTAAAAAAGCTACCAACAAATCCAAAGAAGGAGGAACCACTATTCTATCGTATACGCCAGTTCTGCATCAATTGCCTGATCCAGCTGTCAGAAATACTCAGACGAATACATCCGCAGATAGACATACGACAAGTATGTACGCACACTAATACCAAAACTACAATTATTGCTACACTAACAACAATAGGCTTCTATTTTTGCATTTGTTTAATTAGCCTGTGCACGATAACGAAACCGACCGATAAATCGACAGATAATGACCCCTACTGCGAGCCGCGTCCACCAACACTGTCATTAAACTGTAGAACAATGCCTGCAAACACAGCACAGACCCACAGCAAAAGTCAACCCATGCTGATCCACCAGTCGGCCACGCCAGCGTGCACAGGTTAATTGTTGATCGTTAGTTTGGGCTGGTGCAAACTGTGAAAAAACACAAAACATAAAAAAGGCCCATAAGCCTTCTCGATCTCCTCGATGCACCACTATCAAGGCGTAATGCAAGAACCATCTTAAAGCAATTGCCTGTCAGCAGTTCTTTAAAACTGATCACAAATATGCTTGATGATGTTTGCAGTACTGTCAAACCCATCAACTTAGGAGAGGGACAAACCAATGATGAACAAAAATCATAACAAAAACCTGTTTTAATCCACCTAGCGGTGCAATTGTGCCTTTCTCAATCATGAATCACGAGAATGTGTGCGTTGTTTATATTCATTAAAAGCTTTTAAATGCATATATTACATTTTATTATTATACATCACATGTCAACTATATACAGGAAAATAAATCATTATTCGAGTTGTAAAATTTTGAAAAAGAAAAAACAGCCACGGTAATATTGAACTGAAAAAAGGTGCGAAATCGGCAAAGTCCCAAAAAGTCGATTTTTATAAAAAAAAATTTTTCGACGTAACATAAAATCTCGACGTTTCATGCATTTTAAAGATGTTTGGCATCAAAAATACGAATTCGATTTTTGAAATTTCATGGGGTCCCCCCTTTGAAAAAATTCGGACGATTTCGTCTATATTTCCGGACCCATATAAGCGATCCGTATGAAATTTTATAGACATCTATGGGGATGTTATAGCTATCATTTGGGACTAAGTTTGTGAAAATCGGCCCAACCATTTCCGGGAAACTGATGTGAGTTCGTAAATTTTGAAAGATGGCCGCTTTTCCCGGGCACTTCCGGAACCGTCTATGGTGGTCAATGTAGTCAACGAAAGTTTGGTTGGCCGTCGGTGACCAAGAACAGCAAATTTAAGTTATTTGAGAGACATTTTAGCGAAATTTTTACCTTTTTTGCTTTCATCGGAGTATCGGTTTGAATCACAATTTGCTATGTGATCGCACGCCACAACATGTAACTCCGGAACCGGAAGTCGGATCGGGATGAAATTAAATAGCCATTTACGGGGACGTAATACCTTTCATTTGAGGTAAAGTTTAGTCGAATCGGTCTAGCCATCTCCGAGAAACCGATGTGACTGTTATTCTGAATTTAGATACTTCCGCCGGGGCTTCCGGAACCGATGATGGTGGCCAATGTGGCCAAATAGACTTTGAATGGATGTTAGTGACCTAATACTACAAATCGAAGCAGTTGTGGTCATATTTTGGAAAAATTTTCACCTTTATACATTCATTGCAGAATTTATTAAAATCGACATTTTCTGCGTGTTCGGGCTCATCACCCTGTAATTCCGGAACCGGTAGTCGGATCCATTAGAAATTCAATAACAACCTATGGGAACGTTGCACCTTTCATTTGAGACTAAGTTTGTCAAAATCGGTTCAGCCATCTCTGAGAAAAATGAGTGACATTTTTGGTCACATACACACACACATACACACACATACATACATACACACATACATACACACACACACATACACACACAGACATTTGGCGAACTTGACGAACACTCGGCCCTCCGGGCCCCCGTTAAAAAGTCGGTATTCAGAGCAATTGCAATACCTTTCTATTGAGAAAGGCAAAACGTAAAATGTCCAAGGAACAACCACAGTTATCTATCCAAACACTCGAATACTACGCCATGTATATTTTTGGCGCGAAATAGTTTTTTTTGAAAACGCAAATGATTTTTTATTCACGAATTTATGAACAGATTTTTTTCCGTGAGCTATAGACTTCCTCGCCTTACGTAAACCTGCACTCAAAAAAAATGATAGGTAAGTCTATCATATGCAAAAACATATAAATATTTTCCATAACACTTTTCACATAAATGTTATATGTTTCACACATAAAAGCTTTTATTGTCAATCTAATTAAAATCACATAGTTATAGCTTGAATTACATTTAAATACCTTCAGTAATTCCGAAGCAATCCGAAAATCTCCGACCGTAATTCGAACTCCTCGTGCTAGTATATATTATAATGTGCCATATTAAATCTGTTTATTTTTTCACATCGTACATTCACGTAATAGTCACGTGCTTTATATATAACACTTGAAATATGTGACAATCACATAGAATGTATGTATTGTATACTTGAAAGTCATGGATATCTTATTTGAAAGTCATCGTTGTAGATGTGAATATTAATTGCTGCACATGAAACTAATATTATTAGTCGTTTTGATCAGTGATGAACTAAAGGTCACTGACTTATTAATAGGCAATTACTCTCTTACACGCATAATTTTATGCATTGATAGCATAATTTTCTATCTGCCTCTCGTTTCTTCTGCTGAAAATTTTATGCATTGGACATATTCGGTCTATCCACTCATTGAATGCTCACTTGAAATATATGCATGGAAATGCATAAAAATTACAGCAGAAGAAAAGAAACGAGAATAGAAAGTATGTTAACGCATATTTTTGTTTCTCAGTGTAGGGCCGATTTCTTCATCCTCACTTAATGCTTAAGCCAGTTTTAAATGCACTAGTTAACCTGGTTCAAAAGTTAAGCGAGTGTGAAGAAATCGGCCCTTAGAGCATATCTGGTAAAACGGGTTCAAAAAAAGGAAAACTCAAGATAGTGCAATACCATAAAGTGAGGAACAATTCAACAAGTCGCGAATTCATCTCGAAGACATCTAATCACTTTACACTAGCAACAACAGTTAAATTTGATAACAATGCGATTCATACTCAAACACTAGTGCCTGTTAAAAACCAATCTGGCAAAAGTTACAGATGTTTATAAACATTCTTGATAAACAACATAGCCATGAAGGGGAATAGTATTCCTAATGCAAGTTATATTTTTCAGAGAGGAACGATACGGGTAGATTATTCTAAATTATATGCATGCAGACCGAAAATGGTGGGCAAAATTTAATAACACGAACTAATTATGAAATTCATATACAACACATTGACATAATAAATATTCGCTACTCGCATACACACATGAAACAGCCATGTATTGAACTAAATAGATGAGTTAAATCGAATAATACCGGAGACTTCGGTTTTTAGCTTATCTAAGTCGAGTTTTAAAGTAATTGCATATATTATGAGAAAGGTAGAAAAGTTGCTTGAAAAAAAAAAATGTTTCTACTCAACAAACAGTGATTCTACAGAAAGCCATAGATGAAGACACAAATCGTCAAATATTTGTTTGACTCCATCACATTTGGACAATTATACCTAAACTATTAACGTTGAATAAGGAACGTGATATGATTCTAGGAACTGACATATATTATTAATGGAACCCGAAAGATCAAAGTGAATGCAACAATTTAATAATAATTTAACGTTAATCTATGTGCATGACTAAAACCAAAAGCAATCTAGTCTACGATAACCGGATAAATGTAAGTATACACTGATCCAATCAGTCATCTAGGCAGTCGTGCGAACATTGTACATTCTAACAGAACCAGTTATGGACGATGTGTTCCGGATTCACCGCCCGTTGGTGAAGGGGTGACGTGATAGGACGACTCAAAGTCTGTCGAAGAATCCGTATAGCTGTTTTATTGGCACATAGCTATTTTTTTATTCGAGCGTCATCGCAGTCCTAAAATTCAAATAAGCATGCTTCTCCATCTAATTTCTTTGTAGCAGCAGCGGCAAGATTCCGATTCTTGATCGATAGTATTTATCCGGAGTTTCCATTATACTGGCCAGCACTCCTCCGGAAAACCCTAACATTAAGGCATTCACAGCGCTACAGTTAGTGCGATGCTCGGCGACACCAATTAAGTTGATCAGTAAGGAAGTGACAGTCATTTGGAATATCCAAGGGTGAATTGAACCGTTGTAATTGATCTTTTAGGTATATGTATCACGTCATTCGCAGGGGCTTTTAAATGTAAAATGTGAAGGTTGTTTTTTTCGGGAAGTCCCTGATCGATTACGTCGTTTACGCATTTTCCCACTATTATTCATTCTTGTAAAACGACCCGTCGCCAGCATGAAGTGTTTTTTTTGTTTTGTTTAAAGTTCCTCCCAAACGACTTCGTTAAGAACTCAAACCGGATTTTAGGTTTTTTCGTCTTTTGGTGCACATTCATAAGTGCTAACGCGGTCGTTTAGTCAATAAATTAGAAGCTTTGCGAAGTGTTTGGTACAAAAAGTCACACTAATTACAATGTGGCCAATCATGCAAACAGATAGAACAGTGTGATAGAATTGAGATTCTCATAGGAATGTAGTCCATTAAATATGACAAACAGGATTACCTCGACTGACCGATTATCGCTAATAAAATATTCACGTGCTTTGAACTGACCGATTTCACACGCGATAGTCATCGTGTAGGCGCACATAAACCGTTCATTTCTCACCCTTCATCACCCATCGGAACGTATCACGGTTGTATGTAGATATTATGCAATTTAGTTCTGCTCATTCCGCCCGAGGTGGGCTTTGGCAGCTGTAACTTAACATGTGTGTGCTCAATACGTACGTGTACGTTGATCGGCCTTCAGCGAAGCCTATCAGCTGAACCGTTTTAAAGATCTATTGCGTACAAGCAGATTCCAGAGTTGCATTGTTCCGGAAGCAGTTCTCATGATTCCCTTTAGTATGGGTGTAGTCATTCATAATTTGAATACCTACGCTAGTAAACTGGGTCGACGTTTGCTTTTATTATTAGGTGTTAACTAACTAAGATGATTGATTATACCTAATACAAAGTATGCTCAAGCAACCTAACCCAATACCAATTAAGCACCATACACAGCAGTGTTTCATATCCTAGAGAAGTAGAGTATCCTAAATGCTCAGAAATACCGTTATTCGGTTTAAAGAATAAAAACCTGTTATAATCCACCTAGTTGAGTGATTGTGCCTTTCTCATTTATCCAAGCTATGATTCATTAGCTGCTTATGTTCAATACAATTGTGAAAATGTCTATCACATTCTTATTACACTTAGAACGTATTCCACGACTACCACGAAAGTCAACAAACGAAAAAAGACATTTAATAAGCTTAATGAGCATCAGCTCAATGTTATATTAATGTGATCATATTTTGAAAGGCTGGTGGAATGTTTTTAAAAGGGGTTGGGGAAGGGGGAATAGCAGAGTGAGAATGGTAAAGAGAGTATGCAGAATGGTAAAGAGAGTATGCATCAGAAATCCTAAGATGTTATTTCGTTATGTGGATGTGGATGAAGGGAATGGAGGTGGAAGGGTGGTCCAAAGGGGGTGGTAAGGAAGGAGGGAGGTGTATGGGAAAGAGGGGAGGGGCGACGAAGTACTCAACTGCATATTATTCTCTCCATTTGAGACCGATGTGACTTTAATTGTGAAATATGCCCGAAATCCGGGACTTCCGAAATTTACGATAGTGGAAAAGATATTCAAAGAATGTTTGATTAGCAATCAGTGATCTAGACGTGCGAATCGTAGTAATTTGGTGACAATTCCAATAGTTCTTAATCTCTAAAGTATTACGATTTTAACGGTTTATGTGGGAAGTTCTAGAGTTGTGGTACCGGTAATACCGGTACCGAAAATCCCGGGAATACCGACCCATTTTTGGTACCGTAATACCGGTACTGAACAAAACCCAGTACCGGTATTTTCGGTACCATACAATTTATTTATGAAAAATATGTGGACTCTCTTGGGTCGCCCCTGTTTCAAAATATCGGTCTGCAAGATGACTTTTAATTATATTAATTACCTTCTTTAAGTTTAACATTACTAGCTCCCGTTGTACTGAACGGTATGTTTAAAGTCCTTCTTTATTTTGTCGAAATTAAATTTGAAAGATCTTGTACTAAATTTCAAAATATTCACATGTAGCGTAAGAATTTGAATTTGCTATGCTATGAATTTTTTTATTAGCGACATTCTGATTGGTTTCCATTATTCACTGGGTGGCGCGTAATAAGACTATAGTCTGAGTCATGTCTTTAGTTTGCTCTTAAACCTTTATTTATAAAAGAACGAACAGCGATTTAGTAGCTAACAATTTTAGACTTGGTGAACTACTCCATTTGTAATTGTTAGTGATCGAAAAATTCAGCAAAACTCCATAGTTTACAGGAAAGCAAGGAGCCTTGGTATGCAGGTCGAAACCAATTTATAGAAAATCAAGAGAGAAACCTGCCCGGATTTACTGCCATTGTCGCTTTGATTTACTGTTGTTAATAGTGTTTCTTACATTTACCATCTGTTGAAGTCGACAAAAGTCGCATCGCTTAGCAGTTATTGATTTCAAAGTGACCTAGATTTCGAAATAAAAGAAGGTGCCGCATACGAAAAATATTTTCTGCTGAAATGACTCGTGCCATTCCGAATAAATTAAAAACAATAAACATGTTTTTTTGATCAGCACAAATCAATCATCTGAGAATAAGGTCATCAGTTTGAGCATTATTTTTAACTTTGAAGCTTTTTTCGATTTTTTTAAAAAATATTCGAGTACCGGTACTTTACCGGTAATACCGGTACTAAGGGCTTCAGTACCGTGGTACCGGTTCTCTCCAAAAAGGGTCGGTACTGCGAACCCTGGGAAGTTCCAGTGTAACTTTATAACCAACCTGTAAAGCCGGAACCAATTTTAATGAACAAAATCTAATGAATAATAGTTTTCATTAATGAGAAAGGCACAATCGCAACACTAGGTGGATTCAAACAGGTTTTTTATAGTAAGGTTTAAAAAGCTTCAAACGCCTGGCCTGTAGTGCATGGGCATTGTGTGGGACTAACGACTTACGTTCGTGCCTAACCACTAAAACATTCCTTACCAAGTTCCTTACTCTTTACGGCCTTCTTCCCCACGGAACTACGTCAAGGTATTATTTCGGATGGGGGAGGTGGGGGCGTTGTACTTTCGTCGCACCACTTTCTTCTGCCTTATCTCGGAGCCTCACTTGGTTCATGAAATGGCTCGACCTTTGAGCTTTGATTTAACTCTCGACTCTTCTCTTGCTTCTTGTCTACATCTGTTACCTCGCCGTTTAGCTCTCGTCCCCGTGAGCCGTTTAGGTGCTGATTCGAATCTTTCAGCTCCTGGCCTTTTGAAGATCTATTCGGATAGTCCCCGACGGTGAACTCACCCAACTTCGACCGATAGTTCCCCGACGGAGGAATTTCTCCCGACACCGATACCCAATTCCTTGAGCCATTTAGCTCCCAGCTTTATCGAGATCGACTCGGATACTATCCTGCTCCGACTGAGAGTTCCCCGGTAGCGGAATTTCTCTCGGTACCGGTGTTTGTTTCGCCAATTACCTCCCATTTGCGTCACGATTATGTCGGATAATCCACGGCGGTGAATCTACCCTACCGTGAATCTCCGGCGGTAGATTGCTCCCGATACCGATGTTCGTTTCCGTGAGCCATTTAGCTCCCTGCTTCCTCTCGATCTACTCGATCTAGTCTCCGGTGGACCTAGCCTACTCAACGGCCAGTAGGTGCTGAGGTCCATCCAGTGATTTGGAGCGTAGCTTCCGGTTCACTAGTGCCCCACCGGCTCGCTGCTAGCTATTCGACACGGTATACTCATACCGAGTCCTCGGCGATGTATCTGGCCTACTCACGAGCTGCCCGGTAGGGTGTCGAGATCGGTCCAGCTTTTCTGGTGAAACCTGACGTCCGATTCACCCGACGACCCGAACAAAGTGCTTCTTCGCGTACTACTCAACTGGTCCCCGGTGGTGGCCCTAGTCCACGCCGTCGGAGAGTTCCTCGGCGGTAGAATTTCTCCCGAAACCCATTTGTGGTTTCACGACGGCGTTCTAGTCAATGGCGCTACTTTGTTGGTCCCTTCGCCACTTTCTCTGCAGCTCGGAGAGTATACTCGTAACCACTCTGTTGAGATCGTCCCAGATATGCTCGTCGAGACACATCTCTTCAACGATATTGTCCACTGACACACCAGGCATATCCCTTCGGACTTCTTCGAACCTAGGGCGTTCGAAGACAACGTGTTCCGGTATTTCTTGCACAGCCCATTTGGGATGAGTCAGTGGGACCACCTTCCTTTCTCCGCCTTGTCCCACTCTTGCGGCCACTAAACCAGCAAGTCCGCTCGGACCAGTCTCCTTACATTGTGTGCATTTCCTCGCTGGTAGCATTCCACGTCCTCATCCAGAGTGATGTAGATAAAAATCCGATGATATCGTTCTGTACGCACTCGCGACACGAACAGCCATTAGTCAAAACGTTCTTGTCAACTTCGTCCGGTTCCGCTTTGAGCTCAGCGCAGCACTCCAGACCGATACGCCATAACTCAGTATTGAGGAGGAGACGTCTCGTGCTGCCTCTTAGTCCTCCGTTATTCGGCATGATCCTTGCCAATGCCTTCAGCTGGTGTCGTTGGGCCTTGATCTTGGCCAACACGACACAGTAAGCATTGCGCCAGCTAGCGTCTACTTCTTTGTACAGCTCCTTGCAACAGGTGGACTTACCAAGCACGTTTAAAAGCGGCCTTAGCCGCCCGGAATGTTACCTTACACTCTTCTCTGACAGCTTCAGATCTTACTCTCTGAACACGTCTTCTGGCTTTTCACAGGCAGTAGGCACGATGCTGAGCCTTTCATTCCTCTGATACACCGGACGCCGGCAGTTTCTTGACTCCATTTCCCAAGCCATTACGATGATGGATTCTCGCCCGGAACCTTCAATGCACAGCATTACATCCACCTTCGCCACCGCTTCCAACAATCTAAAATATCTTGCCTTGGCCAGTCTGCTACATCACTCCACGGCCCAAACGTTAAAATCTGCTCCTATAAGAACCGGCGATCGTGCTCCCAACGAGTCGGTTAGTAGATCCAGCATCCGATTATACTGCTCTGGTATCCACTGTGGGGGAGCTTAACAGCTACATACGAACGTTTATCCTGGTGATCACAATGCCTTCTTGTGTGCTATCCACCACCTCTTGGACAGGGGAACCGCCCATCACTTGGATCACCACCATCCTTGCACTATCCACCACCCAGTTGCAGTTATCGGGAGATACACGATACGGCTCTGCAATAATTGCAACGTCGCACTTCGCTTCTGTTATTGACTGCCACAACAGTTGCTGTGCAATGTCGCAATGATTGAGAATAAGCTGGTTTATGTCCATCACCATTGACCTGCCTTCGCCTTTTTGTACTCTGGGGATAAGATGCCTCCGGTTATGTGGTCCTTTCCGCCCTCCTTTGTGTAGGTTCGGTTGCTTTATGCAGTCTCTAGCAATATATCCCTTCTCACCACATTTTCAGCACATATAAAATCTGTCCGAGTCTTTACAGTTTGCTTGATGACCGAAACCCAGATACCTGAAACACTTCCTCAACATGATTGGTATCTGTTCTTTTTCCAGATTATATTACTCTATTAGTGCGCTCCCCACTTAGTCTTCCGTTGTGATCTCGTCCAGATTCATGCACTCGACCACTGCTTCCTGAATTAACGCTCTCACGTTCGCTTCTCCTTCCACTGCTTCTGCCCCGAGTTCCCGATAGGTCAAGTTCTTGGTTAATGGATCCTTCTTCAGCTCGAACAGCATCTCACTTTTCGGAGTGCGCCTGGTTCTTACTACGTTCTCCTCCAGCTCCTTTAGCTTGGGATCCTCTCTTACTCTTTTGCGGATCGCAGTGTACGTCACGCCGTCATTTGCTTTGACAACTAGAGCGTCTCACTTATACCAATCCTGGTGTAGTCGAAGGTATTCTTTCCTCTTTACCTTCTTTACCTTCTTTTCATCCTTTTCTTTCTATTTTTTCCACCTCTCTTCGACGGTTTTTACGGTTCGCCATCTACCTTCCATTTGTCGTCTCTTACGCTGTCCTTCACCGAACTTCGTGGGATTCTTCGGTTCATCCTCCTCTTTTAAGGGACGGGAATACCAGTCACCCTTCGACGTCTCATAGGCTTCTGTTTTGGCTACCTCCGTGGTCTTCAGTGCCTTTTAGGAGTTTTCAGCTCTCTCCAGTGACGCTATCTGTTCGCATTCGGCGGCTGTAACGGATTAGACCCTTATCTGTCCGTGCACGTTGCCCATGCTTTTCAAGAATTCGTAGAGCTCTTCGATTTATTGCCTCAGCTTCATCACTGCTGGTCTTCTTGGGTAACACTTGTTTACGGCGTGCGCTAGCTTTCCTTGGCGTCCTATTGGTCTGTCGCCGATCGTGCTCGGTATGGCTTCCCTGGGCTTCTCTCGCCGCTGTTACGGTTGCGTTTGCTATTGTACTTGTTCGTTTTGCTGGATCGGCGACCTCGCTTGCCTACCTTTGGCGAACGGATATACCACATTTGCCCCATTACATTTTTTCTATTTTTGTTGCTCTCTTTCTCTCTTTTTGTGTTCGTGTAATTTTATTTGTTTTAATCAGTGATTCTCAACCTAGGGTCCAAGGAACACTAGAGGCTGTGATGTTGTTTCTGGGGGTCCGCGATGAAAAATGTTTTTTCCAAGCGCATATTGAAACTTCAAGTCTTGTTTCCTAACAAACTGAAAATAACATATTGATAGCATACAAAATTGATGCTTATCCACAGCAACCAAGACTGATTTCTAAGGGGTCCGTGGTATGAACAAAATTGAGAACCGCTGGTCTAAATTATAATCAATTTTTACCAATCTCGTATAGAAAGAATATGCAATCACTCTAAAAATCGTGGTGTGTTCGAAGAGGGGTTACCCACCACATGTCACATGGTTTGGTTGGGAGTTATCCACCGCCCTCACACACCCATCCTCTCATGCCATTTAATGACCCAATTGCTATACTATGTCAGTTTCATATCTTTCATTTACAACAAAATTGATTAAGTATAGCTTAATGGGAAATTAAACGTAATAAATAATCGATTGGAGATGCTACTTATTGAAGGTACACAATATAGCATGCATTGGATAATTCGCAAATCCAAAAAAATAAAATTTCCCTCCTATGTATACTTCCATGAATTCTTCAGTTGATGCTTACATGCCAAGAAATGTGACACATCCACATTATAGTGATGAAGCAAATCCCTGAAGTGCTAGCTCCGGTAGATTCTGATTATAAAGTATTACCTAACCACCAAGCCATACAAAGGTTCAATCAAAGTATCTCCCGCCACTCAATCCTCTGGTTCGAGTGAGGGCAGATATGTACTAACCTATTAGACGCTTATCGACAACAATAAACGTTGCCATCACAACTGTTACCACCTTGGCTATTGAGTGGAACCAACTAGAGTCGTTAAATTGAAACACACTCACCTGAATTGACGATTTGACCGCCAACTGCCACGGCCAACGAGGTCAAACTGACAACAGTTAACAGCAGACTCCAACCTTTTTGCCGCTGATGCATTTGAAGGTACTGGCGCCGGTCGTTGCGGGTCGTCATCTCGTGTTTGTGTATGGTCATTGAATAATTACAGGCACTACCTAGTAAATTTCTTGTAAATGATGGCACTATTGCTACTGCTTCTGCTGCCACTGAGACAGATGTCAAAATGAGCTGGTTGGTTGATTCTCGCACGTACCTATACCCTCTGGGATTTGTGGTTTCTATCATTTGGTTCACATTGTATAACGACAAGAACGACCTGTTTGGGTATAATACCGGGGAATTCCTTGATCCACCGGTGTCGCTATGCCTGGAATAAGAAAGACGTAGAAAACTGGATCAATTTTCATTATTCTGTCTTTTTCGTTTGATAAACTGAGTTGAAATCATTATCACTAATCAATGTGATGTCAGATGCGTGCTTCGATTTCGTGAACACCTTTACATTTTGAACCTCTCACGCTTGATAATTCATTAACTGACACTATCTGTTTGTAGAATGGCATGGTACACATTTGAGCCACGGTAATGATCAATTCAATTAATCATCAAAAGTTTTTTTTGCTTTAGTCTGCTAATGCCATTTCGTCAATCCGGTAAAAAACAACTAAATAAATGGAAGGAACTGTATTTGTCAAAACAAACGTTTGTTTTTCCACTACGCGAATCATAAACAATAATCCCAATAATGATGTCAATAGGTAGGTTATCTGTTGACTCTTGTCAAATATTTACTCGTTAACGAGTTTTTTTCAATCTACCTAGAAAAAAGATATAAAGTAGTTTATAATAAAAGCATAGAGCCGGTGACACGCTGGAATTCAAATGGTACGAGGCTTTAAATCGTGTCGACATTCGTTGATAATTGAAATGAAATTGACCTAAACCATAGCATCTCATAATATTATTCGTTAGTGTTTTGAATCTACGATTTCACGAGCCTTGAACAGTATTTGAACTTTATCTTGCCGGTGTAGCGATGTGAACGAAGACACAAGCTCAGAGCTCGAGACCCTATACAATCTACTGACAAACAAGTTGATGGTGCTTGCTGATGTATATTTAACACACTAAGCATGCAAAAGACCTTGGTTTTTATCTGCTTATTGCCTACTAGCCTACTAGATACGCCTGAAGCACTTACCGAAGAATCTATTTGAATTGGTGTTACAAAAATTAACCTTATAACATAATCTTTCATTTCAATTTGGATAATCCGTTTTAATTAGGTACTCCCCCAGGTAAGCAAACCGGTGAAGCCAACAGATTAAAACAACAAACCTGACAAAGACCGGTTAAGAAATCTTGATATATACATTGGTCAGAACAATAACAATAACTTATTCCATAATTAAGCAATAAGTGATGGCGCGCAACGAAATCAAAAAAGATGCAAACGAATTAGCTGCCGAATTGTTCCGGTTTGAAGCCTTTGTCAGCCGACAACATGCACGAGAAAACAAAATTTTGATGTAAGTGTAGGGGCTATATATTTTTTCGGTATGCCGATTAACTTTGTTCATTCTGCCAAACTTAATGTATGAGCATTTGAAGATTTCATGTATTACCAAATGTAAAAATGTATTCACCAAGTTGTATTGAAAATTAAATAAAATAGAAAACAAGGCAAGTAATTAACTATTTATGGTGTACATTTGAGTGTCGAATTGACGTATTCTAAAGTGAAGAAAAGTTGAATCACTGTTCAAAAACTGTTTGTTTACGGTAATTACATAATTTTGAAACCGTCAACTTTGGATGTTTGATATCTTCGAAGAAGTTTTACAACATAATACTGCGCATCTTCTAATAAAGCAGTTTTGGTGACTAATTCTCCTAAAAGTAATCATGGAAAATTATTTCTCAACAACTTAGAAACTTGCCGGAATTTCCTCATTGCACAGTATTACGTCTAGGTTCGTTTGTTTGTGGTTGGAGTCTCTAAAGATTACATTAAATAATTTATATTCAACTAAACTTAAGAAAAAATAGTTTTTTTCGTTTTATATCTCGAAATGCTGCATGCTTTCATGGCCTCCAGAAAGTTGTTTCGAATTACTGTACCAAAAACTTTGTTGAAGACACCAAGTCTCTTATATTTTAATTACTTCTAAGAGGATGAATAACTAAAATTCCTTCAAAGCAAATTTTCTTCGATGATATTAAACCTCCCAAGTTGACTGTTTCAAAATTTTGAGATCTTGATCATAAAAACGCTATTGATCTACCTAACAGTGTGACCCCTTTCTTATAACTCTTATTCATATATTATATCGATTGAGAACATTTAGAATGTATGATGTTTCGTGATGTTTTTGATAACACATACTGCGTGGGACATCAGTGTGAGAATAAAAGTAAAATCAAATCAATGGCAAAGCAAAAGAAAATGGCCTTCAAAATAGACCGACAATCGAATTATTACTAATGCTTACTAATATATCTAAGTTCTTCAATCAATGCATTTTGTATGAAAAAACTGAAAACTGTTGACAGATCGTAGAGCAGCATATTACGAACACCGTTGAACCAAACGATATAAAAGTTCCCATCATTGTGTATATTCTCAATAGCTAGTGATTAAACAAATGTATTTCTTAGGTTACTAATCCTAATGCCCGAAAACAAATTAAAAAACTCTCAAGATTTGATTTTTTGTAGGAAAAATCGTTAGCATTCTTGAAAAATTTTTTGCTAAACCCTGAAACACTAAATTACTGACTAATAACAAATGAAATAATGTTTGTTTTCATTCCATCATTTTCAATTGAGCGATTCGCAAGCTATCATGTTCACCGCAATCTGAAAAAAATGCACATTGAAGCAAAGTATCATAAGTTCATTGATTTAAAAAAATGCAATTAAAAATATCATAAGTATATTCATAATAACCTATCATGGATACTTTGATTAATAAAATATTGCTATATTGATTAGAGAACATGATAATAATTCCAAAACTTTGTTGATTTACAATATATTTATATAAACCCCCAAAGTGTGTCTATTAATTCAGGACACCCTTTTCACGTAAGCTATCCTAACAAACGAATGAAAGGGAGTAGGCTCGTCAAATTTCGGAAGAAATCGTTAAATTAAACCCTTAATAATCTGCCAAAAAGTTCGATGAGCAAATAATATCCTCAAAAATGGGGTGCACCTATTAGAGATGGACAAATTGATTCAGTTTAGAGAGTGAATCGTGTCCGATTCACCCACAAAAAAGCGACACTTGACCGACTCAGTGACTCATTTGGGAAGTTTAAAGTAGTATCTGTTTGATTTTTATTTTAAATAGATTTTAACTCATTCTATTTGCTAGCATCATAACGATCAGAGATCAGAAATATTGACATCCCATCGCGTACATGAAAGAGGAACGAAAACCCACCACGCGAAAGGGTATGTTTAAGTTGGATTTCTCGTCTTATTTCGTCGGTGCAACGCATTCATTCAGTTATTTTCGGTTCAAGTTCTACTTCAGTAGCAAACTGGTTTTTTCTTTGTGTGCTAGTCCTGAGTGAGATTATCGTGCGAAAATGTACTAGGCATAGTAACGCAGTTCAATAGTGCTCTACAATTTACACGATGCCACCTTCTGCCTTCAACTTGTCCGCATATAACAAATGAATGCTTTTTTTTGGTAAATAAATTTCTTCAGAACAGAGAGCATTCTATTCTGTGTGAAACATCAATCAGATTTTAAGTGAATGAATGAGGGAGGCGGTTAAATTGAATGTTGGCTTCGGTAAATACATGTAAAAATGGGCGATAGAAATCACATTCGAGTTTTAGCTTTCGCCTTGAAAAGGTTGTGTTTGCTAGCAAGTTGTAACAACCAAAGCTGTACTAAACGTAAACAGGCCTGAAGAGTACTTTAAGTATCGAATCAGATCCTGGTGCTGTATTAGTGCACATAGACAGGCAGTATTGTTCAATGTGGTATATATAGGTGTGGCAGAATACACGGTTTGCTAGTGTTGGCAACCAAAAATATGTAAACAATACAGAAGCACAACGGGTTGACGTCATAGCGTTGACACGATTCAATGAGAGCGGAACGAACGGTATGACGAAAGCAAGTCGATTTATTTTGTGAATACTCACACCACTCATGTAAAATTCATTTCACAAATACCAAAGTGCCATCCATACCTGTATATACTACATTGAGTATTGTTAGCTTCGATGACGATCGATCGGTAATGGTGTCACATAGAGCACTCTAGTTAGAGTGTGGCCATTAGGAAGAAGAAGACGCATGGCGTATCCAAATGAGCATGAAATTTGACATATACACAATAGAAATACGTCAAATTTCATGCTCGTTTGGATACTTCATGTGTCTTCTTCTTCCTCATGGCAACACTCTAACTAGAGTGCTCTAGTGCCACACGATAGGTACAGCGTTGGCTGCGAAGTTTAATAGTCGGTACAACGACATGGAATTTGTCCCGATTTATCTTGAAGCAAAAGCAGCCATGCTAATATTCCAGTTTAAACTGGATTCTTCCAGGTCAAATTTGGTAATCGTCCAGTTTGATAAAATATTATCACAAATAAAATCGAGTTGTCTGTTATAGCCACGGTTTGTTTATTGCCCTCGATTAATTGTTTCGACACTATTTCATTCTATTCCTTTGCTAGTTTTCCTTCTGTAAAAAATAAATGAAAAAAAAATTAAAGGCATTTTCTCGCTATTGAACGTGAAGTACTCAAGCTTAACGACAACTAAAAAAAATCTGGAACTGATCTGGAACTGTTCGAAGTGCAAATTAGAAACAACACTCGATGCAGAGATAGTCTTGGTCTCTATCAACAGCGAGTGTCGAACTAACATTCCTTTCCTTCCCCGGTAGAACAGCAACTGACGTGGCCGACATCTTTATTGACCATTATATGAAAATGTTGGATCAGTAAAACATGCAACGATTTGAACAATTTGCTCGTCCCAAGCATCATTTTTGGGTTTATTGTGCATTTTGACTCATTCGGTCAATCACGAAATGCAACTACGGACAGTCTACCTCAGCTATGCTATAATTTGTAACAAATCAAATGCAGTTAAAACAAAGTCTGGTGAACCCTTGAAACTGCGTCTGTATTAAAATTGTCATACTCTTCAAAAGCATGATGAATCTATCGAACAAGATTTGACAGATACAGGAGACAAAGACCTAATCATCAACACACAGCAGATAATTAAGGTTCAACTTAAAAAGCCTCGAAAAGCGACCATCTTTGAAACGAAAACAGCAGAGTTTTTGAATAACGTTTGAAAAATTCTAGTTAAAATCATTCGATAGTATTCTAAGATACCCCGAATATATTGAATGATTTTCAAGCAGATTGTGTAAAGGTTCGCGAATTTTTTTTTTTTCGTTTTCAAAGATGGCCGCTTTTTGAAACTGTTGAACCTTACGTAGTAGAATTTTGAGCATTAAATTCAAGAATGATGATATGATACAATCATTTTGCAGCCATTTTGAGAAAATGTACTATTGAAAGAGTTTAATGTACCGAGTGAAATCAGTATCTCAAGAAAATGGGAGGAACTGAGCTGTTTTCAAAATTTTTACCCGTAGCTTCGAATGCATAGTGGTCCTGAATGTAAATTTAGCAGGAATTTTAACATTTTGCTAAAACTAAATAACTTAACCTTACAATATGTTTAGGAAAATTGTTGTGCTTTGCAAGGTCCTTTTTTTCATTTAAATAGATGCTAGAGTGGTTCTAATTTTGGCAAGATTTTAAATTGAACTTTTTGTAGAACAACACACTACCCTTTGGACAACTTGAAGATTATTTTAAGGTGCTTAACCGTTATGTGTCCAACAAAAAAAATACCTTTAACAGGTCGACGAGGGTACCCGGGCACCCACAAATTGAATAGCTTATAACTTTGGCTTTCTTCAATCGATTTGGACACTTTTAAAAGCTTTTGATTCAGGAGCTCGTCCACTTTTTGATTTTGTAAAATTGTCTCGGAAGTCTGTTATTTATTTTTACAGGATCATATGGCAATTTGACCTCGGAATGGCCACTCACGGCCCCACGGAAACCTGCTCCGTAATGTCTGTTCCGGGGTCAAATCACCTAATGGTTCCAAAAGTACGAGATACAGCCTAGGGGAGACTGAGGAGACTTGATCCCCTTTTTTATTTTTCAATCCTACTCCGTGGAATGGTACAAAAACTTTGTATTTTTTGTAGTTTTATATTGTTTCTAGGGTTGACTGATAATCATAAAAAAAATTACATGGAAATATTACACTGGACATGAGCTATGAGCATTTTTGGAAAACAACAAAAAACTAGAAAATTCTTTGATTAGTGGAGACTCGATCCCTAATTTGGGGACACTTGATTATTTTTTGAAAACGTGTTTAAAAGAGCATGTAGGGTAATAAGTCTATTTTTACCCTTTTTCTATTATCATCCTACCCATCTGAAGCCTTTGGTTAGAGTAGCGTCTGCCATCTTTGCTCAACGCATTGGCTCAAATGCTGTTGCGATAATTAGGGTACACGATTAGAGTTTTTGCTGCGCTCAAACAGAAGATTTTCACCATTCTCAAGACAAGTTTGTTATTATATTGGCTCTTAATAAGAGCCGAATGACCTTAAGGCTAAAACCTCTATAATCGAAATAAAAAATGGCTCCTAATAACAAAGCAAAGAAGTTGAAATAATAAAATTAAAAATGAAATAATGTGCTACCCTCCCTAATAGGACAAAAATAGGTACCTAACCCCATTCAATGTTATAAATGTATTGTGGTATTGATTAAATTGTTGTGGTTACATATTACTATTTTTGATACTACATATTACGCATCTCTCACAAGGTTTTTTTTTACGAATTCCCCAAATCTCTGTACAATTATTTGAAAGCTGTCGTTATTATGGTTGAGGAACGTCAAATGTGGGATGCATGGTTGCTACGTATACTGTAGTAAACAATTACAGTTAAGTTTCTGTACGACGAAGCGTTCATTTTTGACAGTATTTTTTTGTTATTTTATGGCAACAATGATTTCAATTGTTCTGGTGTGGATTTGGTTATTTTCAGTGGTGTGTATGAAGCATGGCGAAGGGGATCAAATCTCCACGAATTTGAAGGGATCAAGTGAACCCATAGCATCTATTTCAGCAAACTTTAGTAAAATCAGCTCAATCATAACGTATTCATATAATTGACATTCTCCTGTAATTTTGTATGCAAAAGTATAGTATGTAGCGGGTGACTTTATCAATTGTATAAAAGTTTGAAAATTTAGAAAATAAATCTTCTTCAGTTCTTCTAAGATTTTTTTCCTTAAATCGGTAAAAATTCGGTAACACATGTCCAATTTATTTTTTTGTGTTAAAGAAACTTATGTTTAGATAAAGCTGCGCAACTTTCTAGTATATTCGATTAATGTATATCCGCCTTTGAGTTACAATGAGGGGATCAAGTCTCCCCGGGGATCAAGTCTCCTCAGTCTCCCCTACTGAAGTAATGCCAAGAATTTTGATACCCACATTGCCAATTGTCCATTGAAATTCACAAATAGTGTCCCAGCACTGGAAGATGCCCGGAACCGAATGAAGTAACCCGATTTATTATTACCAAGTCTAAAAGTTGATGAGTTCCTGAATCCAGTAAAAAGTATTTTTAAAGTCATTAATGAAAAATCAAATCTGCAAAAATTATATAAATAAAACCATTTAAAAAAAAAAAACTCCCTAATTTTTTTCGGTAAATTTCTTGTAAAATGAAAAATACAAGAGATAGTGCTCCAGTGTCTTTGGCTAAGTTTTCGATTTTTTTGTTTCTGGTAGACTATGAAACTATCTCGAACCATTAAAAGTTAATTTTCTGATTTTAATAAATTTACAAATACCCTACCCACTATTTAAAATGATTGAAAAAATCTTTTAAAAGGCAAAACTTTAGTATGAAAACGAAGCTATATTTTTATATTGCCCACCGTGAAAGTCCATTAAACATACTACCAAAAGTCAATTCATGAAAAACCAAATTTTTAAAAAATTTCAGTTTTTAATTTTTGCTAACATATCCTGTAAATAGTTTTCAGAGTTTGTGAAGGGGAAAATTTTCTTCTAATACATCAAAATTCTATCTTCTATTATTCAAAAGATAAAAGTACTTATAATATCAAAAATGGATTTTTTGAAATCAATTTTGTGAAATTTTAGAAAATATCGCACTCGCCGAACTGCAATTTTATCTCGAATTATGACCTAGTATGTAGTTAAAATAGAATTATCGTTTGTGTCCCCGAATAAGTGGTATTGATATTCCAAAGAACTCCATTTTTGGCGAAAAAGTGCTCATAACTTTTCAACGATTACGACCATAGTTAAATATGAGGTACAATGAAATAAATTATTCGTCTTAAAACAAGTTATTTGAAGACTACTTTAGTTTTGAATTAATAACGGAAGAGTTAT
Organism: Topomyia yanbarensis; assembly: GCF_030247195.1. Classification (NCBI taxonomy): domain Eukaryota; kingdom Metazoa; phylum Arthropoda; class Insecta; order Diptera; family Culicidae; genus Topomyia; species Topomyia yanbarensis. The sequence goes on from NC_080671.1 coordinate 332,791,146, forward strand.
TTGAATAAAACAGTTTTTCTAGGAAACACAAAAAACACCCTAAGCTTAGATTTTAAATTTGTTGTAAAATGAAAAGTACGTCTTCAGTAAACTTTTTAGAACTTGTTGTTGTACAACATCAGTTGTGCGGCTGTATCCAGAATGATTAAAAAGTTAAAGTTTTGATCTTGGTAGAATTAGAACTACCCTAGCTGTTGTTTTAACAAAAAGAAGGGGCTCACAAACTACCAAAACGTTTCCAAAGGCATAATAAGGCTAAGTGATTTAGTTTTAGTAAAATCTCAAAATTCTTGCTAAATTTGCATTCTGGACCACTATGGAATGAGGTAACACTTGCTAAAGACGCTTTTAAGATATTATCAGTGTATCTATTAATAACTTCTCTGGATTCTGCATTATAATCAAGCTTGGTTAAGAATACGATCATCACTTTTCATCAAATTGGAGTTAAAATTAAAGCAGGACTAAATACGAATAAAACACCGTAAATGCCTTAGGTTCGTTGCCCAAGCTTGGGAATAGTTTTCTTTAACACATACGAGCTAGTTTTCATCTTGCTTGGTGTATGCCATACGGTCATACTCGCGAGCAACACTTTTTTCACAAAACAAATAGTAGTTGTAGTCCAAACAAAGTTAATTCGGAAAATTAAGTGCGTTGTATGCTTGGACGAATTACTGCATAGCGCGAGCGACGGCGAGCGTAGTAGAATGTTTGGTTTCGCAAATCTAGATAACTGATGGCCATGTTATGAACCAATAGCAAATATTTTGAATTCGAGAATATAGATTATCACAATTTGGGCGAAATAACTTCGTGTTGATAGGATCCCTTGTTTGTGTTATAGTCATCAGTGTGATTCCAAGTCATAATTATGTTACAATTTATAAATATTGAGTTAATGTACAATGACAGCTGTTCTCAACCTTTTCCGTACCACGAACCCCTTAGAAATCACCCCGGGTTGCTGCGGACCTTCACGGATAAATATCGATTTTGCATGTTATTTTCAGTTTGTTAAGAAACAAGACTAGGAATTTCAATCTGCACTCGGAAAATATATTCTTCTTCGCGGACCCCCAGCAACGACTTCACAGCCCCGTAGGGGTCCGCGTTCGGTGAGGTTGAGAATCACTGTACTATTTTCTATGGGATTTCCAATCCTTATGAGACTGATTTACGATCATAGGCAGTATATTTGAGTAGAGAAAATTTAGCTAAAAACTATTTTTTCTCCACTAAGGAGAAAACTGTTTTAAACCACATTTGCGCGTAAATATCACAAAGCCCATAACTAAATTAGTTCTTGGGGAGGCGTTTCGAGTTCCTTCCATCAGAATCCGACACTAATTTAGTGACAGGAATAAACTTGCACCGGGCTGTCGCTAGCTCCAAAAAAACGAAAACACTATTTATGTTTCTGAGCAAACTCCTAGTCCAGCGTGATGTCCCGTTCTTTTCTTGTCCCATTAAAAGCTTGCTGACCTGAAGTATAAGGTTAGCTTAAAAAATCAAGGTTTTTCGAGAGCCACTTTATCAAAATATAAAACTACACAAATTGTATGAAAAACTGAGTCTAATATAATAGAATATCTAGCCATAGGTAGGTCTGTTTTAGAGGAAAAATGAAACCAGCGTTTGAAATGACTTGATCTCCAACATTGTAGAGATTCTAAAGTTTTCCACCACTGCTTGTTGAATTTTACTATTTCACAACAATTATTCTCCATGTAATTAATTAAAACTGGAAATCATACATTTAATAAATCTACGCCCTAAAGTACTCCGAAAGTTATGCAATCATATTTAAGCAACAAAAAAAACGGTAAATTCAAATTCCAAGAAACACCCTAAACCTTATTTTAGGTTTCTGATACAAACTATGAAAACAAGATTATAGACGGCGCCGGTGGTTGAGTGGTAAGTGTGACCACCATTCATTCTAGTTGCCCGGGTTCAATTCCAGCTGAGGTCGTTGAGATTTTTCTGAGGTGAAAAAATCTGTGGTCACGTCTTCCTTCGGAAGGGAAGTAAAGCCTTGGTCCCCGGTCTATGAGTTTTCTACTTATTCTCTGTTCAACTTCAGCTAGTCCAGCTCGATAACGGAGTAGCAGCCAGGGGTGGTCGCACAAGCTCAAGCTCAAATAATGAAAAGAAGATTATCTTCAGCACGCTTTCTTGAACTGTCTACAACTGTTGGAAAAAGTGATGCTCTGCTCGTACTAACAAAAAATAACTTTTGCATATAGTAAGACCCATCCCGCCGCTATTTAAATAATATAATGGGTCTTTAAGCTCTAATGTCCAATATGTTTTTTCTATGATGTACAGGAATCCATGACAAATATTTATAAACACTGTTGGCGTCAAGGAACACAAAAACTTATTTCGATAAAAATCAATTCGCAGTAGTAGAAACTGCTTTTGGATTTTCTGTTGCTCCAAATCAAATCATAATAGTTCAATTGTTCATTCTACTTCATGATCATGTTAACCATAAATATTTCAAAACGTCGAAATTGTACCAAATTTTTTTTTTGCAGCTTTATTTTGTAGAAGACGGGTCACTGCGATCAAAATTTAGGTTATTTTTCGCTGTTAACCAAAACTGTTGCCAGCAGCACCTTGTAAACATGCAGCAATATTCAAGATGCTGAGTGATTTTCTTGCTCTAGATCAAGTACGCATCTACCTGAATGCTAAACATTGCTTACCTGTAGGACTTGTGTGACAGTGAACTCGACATGCATGCACACGCACCGCAACCAAGAACTTATCGCAGAGTTATCTATAGCTCAATTCGTTGTAGACAAGATCACGAGTATCACCCAATGACTAACGTAAAGATAAGAGATAAGCACACTTTGAACAGTCCGGCTTTTCACGTTTCGTTTGTCAACGTTAACACGGCACTTGATTTTGTTTGCTGATTCTCTCACTTGTCTGCACACTACTTGCCACTTGTTAAACTGTGATAACTGATGTTGAACTATAATACCATGATGAATACGCTAAATTTTCGACACACTTGATATTGACATTCGAAAAGTTGTAATGTAACAACATATCAATGATTGCAGTTGGTTATTTGCACAATTTTCTAGCTGCTCATTTTAATTTTCATTTCAACAAACCACGTTTCACAATGCGCTCGAAATTGATCAAAACGCTTAAAGCTTAGCCTCGGATCCACCAAGTTGCACGTTCTTTCAGTTCTTTCCGATTTCTCGCGCAGTGTTTAAATTTGCGCGCACTTTCGGTGCCTGTGAAGAAGCAACTGATGTTGACTTCTCGATACATGGGTAACTTTATGCGGCTGACCAATGCGCGGTCAACTGAGCTCACGACGCGACGCCTGATCGGCTGGGAAATCACCGTCTAGGGGTGAGCGAGCAACTATTGAGCTGTGGTTGGTGCTACCCCAGCAGGCGTCGTGTTTTCAGAAAGAACGGTAAACCGTTCAAGACGCCTAAATGTTGCGCGCACCTCGCTTTACTGCATTGTTAGACTACTCGAGGTTGATGACGGTTCAGGCGTGTGTCTGCACAAAAAAATCATAATATTCACATCAGACTATTGACACGAATCACTACGTTTGGCCTCGTGATATTTGAATGTCATTGCCTCCTCTAATGTTTACAACCGACGTGAGAAATTACTGTATTACACTCAGGAGCACACAAATCACCGAATAACATGGAGAACGTGCCGTTTAGACTAACTATATTCTAGACATATAGGAACTTACGGAGAAAGTATTTTTCGCTATCTTTATTCTAACCGTTCCACTTATCCATTTTCAATGTGTTTCCTTTTCATTTAACATTATTTTTTATTTAAATTCATATTTGGTTTTAAGTGTGATCTTGGAACCCGAAATTTGATGATGTGGGAGCATTTTCCAATTTGTTTCATACCCATTCGATTGACCTACATGTAATGAGATTATTTGGGCCTTATTAGGGAAACATTTGAATGAAGCTATATTATTCATAATCTATCTCAGAATAAAGTATCAGTGTAGAATTTCTTAAACATCTAAATACTAGCAGAAATTTCCCTTTTTTATTCTGTGCAGCTATTCTCACTGCATCAATGCAATTATCATGCCTTCTCCTCCAAATCTGGTTGAATTGCAATGCCTTATATTCCGTTGTGCAGAAAAATGTCAAAATATATACTATAGCAATATAGCTATATAGCAATCATGGACGTATACGCATGATTTTGAAATCGAATCATTTCTTCCTCCGAACAAAACAAACATAAAACATTGTTTCAGTTTGGCCTTCTTTTCTGTGTGCAGTATGCACCGTGCGGCTAAGCAAACTTTTCACAGGTTGCTGCCAAAACATTATCTTTTCAGACGTGGCCCATTCATTCGTTCAATGGGTAAGGGGGTATAATACGCACCAACGGGACAAAACGCCCCACTTCTATTCCGAGGATTCTTGACCTATCTGAAACGTAAAAATGATTAATAAGAGTATCATTAATAAAATCAACATACTAAGTAAGTTTGCCATTTTTAACCCTCAAAAAGGCACGCGGGTCTTTCAGGCCCGGCCGCTAACGATTTACCTTGATTTAACATACCCTCGATTTAACATATTTCGATTTAACGTAATTTTTACCTCGATTTAACATACATGCAACTTTTTTTTAAATTTTTTTAATGTCAATGTTACTAAAACAAAATGTTAAGAATCAATATCAATTTTATTCTATGATCCACTTCCAATGCTTAAAGAAACATAATTTATTTTCGTTTTTTCGCTAGATTATGATTAAGATTCTGAGATACAAAAACATTCTTATTTTGATACCGCATAACAAAATGAATACACGAATTTGTGGTTCAAGTTATTTCCTGATAATAGTTTTATGAGTTTTTATGTGTAAGCTAAAAATAGAGAACTGGAAAGATATGGTTGATGGAAGGTATAGGACGGTGACGAGATATTGGCGGACGGTGAGTCCCACTAAGGGATCATCCATAAATGACGTAGCATTATATGGGGGAGGGGGGAGTTTTGTATTTTATTATGATGTGTGACGACAGGGGGGTAGGGGGTCATGTCATGCTACGTAGCTGTTTTAAAAGGGGAATAATTAACATCGTTTTTGATATTTAAAAAAAAAATCGCCGTGACAAGGGGGGGGAGAATTGCCGACAAGCTACGTAATAATTTAGAGGTTTGTGACGAAATGCTACGATGGGGCTGGGGGTTTTAAAATCACTCAGAAAATGCTACGTCATTTATGGATCGTCCCTAACAGGCATTGGTGCTGTAGCGGTTATTACGAAACTGTTGGAAATTTGTAATGAAGTCATGACAGTTCCTCGATGTTAACGCACCCAACTAGAGCTTGAAAGAACATAAGCTCGATTACTGCTAAAGATAATATCTTTTCTCAGGCTGTATTGAACAGGTGAATTTCTCAGTACATGTGGACATTTTTCAAAAAAAACTTCGTTATGGATCGACTCCTCTTGCAAAAAAATGCAATATGAGATAATGATGGAACACACAAGTCTTTCTTCAATGTACGACTCCTGGTAAGCTCACGGTGTTTATTTATCAATACCGGTGCCGGTCATTACTTAATGTAAACAGAGGAAGCACACAAAGCAATGTTAGTCCGACACTGATTGTGATTATATTCTTTGTATATTACTGCGTATTCTGTATATCTGTATATATTACTCTCAGCAACTGCAACGGGTAGAGAATGGTCGTTAGTAGAGATTGGGATTCGAATAAACTGTACTGGCATTTGCGTACGATTTAAGATGATCGAAGACTCTGGATACTTGGCTCCCAGGAGTACCATAATAAATGTTCACGTTTAAATAGAAATCTAGGTGAAAGATCAAATAAATAAAAAAGGAGATAGATCCAAAAAAATGAAAAGAAGATTTCCGCCTTTGTCGCCTGTTACAACGTGGGAGCAACCAGGAAACCAGTGGATCAATTCTTGGCTTTAGACATCACATGCTACGCGGCTACTTTGGAGATCGATAATAGTGACATCAACATTCTAGTGAATTTCACCTCCTCGTCGTACATAAGATTTAAACAATTTTTTAAAAAACTTTTTCCTTAAGGAGAACTATTGCGCTACAATGGCTCGATTTGATTGTTTTTTTTCTGCAAGTAGAACTCCTGTGCTTACAAAACTTCGTGACTAGTCGTTTACTTGTGAACTCAAGTAGTGTTCTCTATTTGAATTCTGCAATTATATGACGGACAGGTTGGTCTACCAAGATAAAGATGAGACAAAATAGAAACACAAATTTTCTTACTTACTAAAGTTAGGCATTGTGCTCTTCATGCACACAATGGTTAATCCAACATTGTTGATGTTAGAAAAATATCGTGAAAATAAATTAACTAATACTGCACTGCTAATAACACTATTCTTATAAGTTATCCTGAATTCTGAGAAAATTTTGCGACGAACTTTATGAAATGAATATTTGTTAGAATTGGCGAATACTTGGCAAGGTTAAGATAAATATGTTGCTTATGTTCAGAAGAGCAATCTAATTGTTTTATTGTGAATATGTGGTTTCTATGTCACTGTTAGGTGGATACAATCAGTAATATCCTCGTAATTATTTCGTGTGATCAATAAAAAAATAATTCTACTCGAAAACAAATATTTCTTTTGTGTTTCGATTTTACATTAAATTCGATTTAACGTACACGACTGAATCGGAAAATGTATGTTAAATCGAGGTATACCTGTATAAGTTACAAAGCATTATGCGTGCAGTAAAAGCTTAGGCATGGAAATTCCTTTAACTGACGTTAAAATTCATTGGAAAAGTAAGAGATTACGGAAATCACAAAACGGCAAAGGGGGCCTAACAGGCCCGCTGTGCATCCCGACATCAACTGTGCATGTTGTGATGAAAATAATATTCTTAACACGGATCTTTCCATACAAAAACCAATTTTGATGAATTCATTTCAATTTTTACAAATATTTTCTTTGTTTTGACGAGCTAATCTTTGATTAAGTTGAAAACGTCCCACTTCTATTCCGAGGATTCTTGACCTATCTGAAACGTAAAAATGACTAATAAGAATATCATTAATAAAATCAACATACTAAGTAAGTTTACCATTTTTAACCCTCAAAAAGGCACGCGGGTCTTTCAGGCCCGGCCGCTAACGATTTACCTTGATTTAACATACTCACGATTTAACATACACTCGATTTAACATATTTCGATTTAACGTAATTTTTACCTCGATTTAACATACATGCAACTTTTTTTTAATTTTTTAATGTCAATGTTACTAAAACAAAATGTTAAGAATCAATATCAATTTTATTCTATGATCCACTTCCAATGCTTAAAGAAACATAATTTATTTTCGTTTTTTCGCTAGATTATGATTAAGATTCTGAGATACAAAAACATTCTTATTTTGATACCGCATAACAAAATGAATACACGAATTTGTGGTTCAAGTTATTTCCTGATAATAGTTTTATGAGTTTTTATGTGTAAGCTAAAAATAGAGAACTGGAAAGATATGGTTGATGGAAGGACGGTGAGTCCCATCAAGGGATCATCCATAAATGACGTAGCATTATATGGGGGAGGGGGGAGTTTTGTATTTTATTATGATGTGTGACGACAGGGGGGTAGGGGATCATGTCATGCTACGTAGCTTTTTAAAGAAGAATAACTAACATCGTTTTTGATATTAAAAAAAAATCCATAACAAGGGGGGGGGGGGAGAATTACCGTCAAGCTACGTAATAACCAGGGCGGTATTTAGAGGTTTGTGACGAAATGCTACGATGGGGCAGGGGGTTTTAAAAATCACTCAGAAAATGCTACGTCATTTATGGATCGTCCCTAACAGGCATTGGTGCTGTAGCGGTTATTACGAAACTGTTGGAAATTTGTAATGAAGTCATGACAGTTTAATCCACGCTTTTAATCCACCTAACAGTGTGATGATACATTTCTTATAACTCTTATCGCTTTCTTCGGGTATTATATCGATTGAGAACATTTAGAACTTGATGCTTCGCGATGTTTATGATAACACATACTACATGGGATAGTGGCAGGACTCAGAGAATCGCTCAAATTAGCAAAGGACAATATCATTGCAAGAAATCTCAAAGGTTAAACCAGTTCAATGGAAAAGCGGAAAAATGGCCTATAAAATAGAAATAAAAACCAAATCATTGATAATGCTCCGTTAATAATATATATAAATTCTTCAATCAATGCATTGTGTAGGGAAAACTGAAGTTTCCTAAAGGGGTTATGTATGTTGCGCTGAGTCAAAAAAATCGAAAAACTAAATTTCGAATGGATTTAAAGTTCATATTCAATAGCGTTTACTCAAATTCCCAACGCGGCTGAGAGCTAAGCACTTAAATTTCCGAAGCTGCTGTATTTTCCGCGCTGAGAACTAAGCTGCTGTATTTTCCGCGTCACATATTTTGTCTCTAACAATGAAGACAATGTATGTATCAAACATTTCAACAAAATTCAGAGATGTTGCCAGCAGTCTGCCCTTTCATGCAAAGTGTTCAATTTTGAATGACCTACATAAATCAAAGCGATGAAAAAATGAAAACGGAAAACACCGCCAAATATCCCCGGTCTCCCCTACTGGAATTTTTTTTTCACGAAACTTTTCGATAACCTTCCGTCATTTCAAATTTCAAATACTTTATAATTTACATAATCTTATTAGGAACAGTTGTTTAAGAAGCTTTTGTAATATTGTGTAGAAAAAGCTGAAAATTTATGGATTTTCTCTATCTGCAACATATAAACCCTTAAGTATACCAATTAATTTAGGATACCCTTTTAAAATAAACTATCGCACGAATGGGAATAGGTTCGCTGAAAAGTACCTAAAAATTGGTGTAGTTCGATACAATTGGAAGAAAATATATTCAGAAAATGGGATGTACTTATTACTGTAAATAATAAATACAGTAAAGACCCGTTTTTATCATCTCCATGGTGTATTTTAAGCTGAAAAAATGGGGACATTGACTAAATCGCGACATTTTTTGCTCATAATAAACTGAAGCTGTTAAAATATTCCTCCCTTCCCTTGATGTAGTATAATAACTATTTCTGATTATTTAATATAGTCTTCTAGAGCAAAATTTAAAAAAATGATTTTTTTTTTATTTTTGCATATTTGCATCTTTAAGATAAGGAAAACATGGTCAAGAAAGGATTTACTCAAATTCAGTCTTGTTTGTCTGCTAGAGCCCATCAAACATATTTTCATATGAGGCTGATAAAATTGGGTGCTGATCAAATCGGGTCTTCAATGCATTATAATAGATAGGCAGTATTCGAAGAAGCTTCTTGTGGACGAGTGTAGAACGACTTTGTTTCTACTTACTTGGAGTCAGCGGCGTAGTCAGAAATTTGTTGCTGGGGATTTGGTGAAAATCTAACTTACTGCCCAAATGGCATAATTACGAAACCGCCATTTTTGAAGTTTTAAAATTATGGAGAATCAGTTTTTCAAAAAATTGTATCAGAGTTCCTGTCTTCAGCGAATTTGTTGAGACTTTCATTTAAAACAACTTTATTGTAGGCATGAATACTACGTATATGGAGTATATCGAGTTATAAAATGATATTTACGAAGTGTTCCTTAATCTAGTTTTTTCTCAAATAACTTTCTATTGTGAGCATCACAAACTCATGCTTTGGATAAAATGTACATTTCATCGTTTATAAACAATAGAAGAGATTTATCGTAAACAGTAAAATCATAATGATTTAATTTAAAATTAAATTGAAATAGCCTAAAATATGTTAATACCTTGAACATATGGAGCCTTCATGTTTTCAACTAAGTGGTTTGTAATAGCACTCCCAAAAATTTTGCTGAAGACATTAAGTCTGGAACTAAATTTGTTTGAAGAGTAAATTTGCCATAAATACTTCTTGGAGCATATAACGCTAAAATTATTTTATCAAATGATGTGCTGTTTAACGTTTGTAAAATTCATCGAAGATACTAAACCTGCGAAATTGGCGGAACGGAAAACGCTACTTCTCCTAAATTCCCCTACTTTTGAAAGGTGGTTTTCTCGTTATTAATTCTTTAACGCTTTCGCCTCAGATCGACGCATTCCCGTAATAAAAATATTTTCAGCAAATGTTGGAAGTTATGCAATTTTTCGGTTAGCAGTTCTTAGTTTCATAGATATTAAAGCAATTCCAGTTTCGCTTCCTATTAAAAAAGACCTTAATCCATATTACAGTACACCCCTTCAAAACTGAACTCAATATGATAGGAAATTATGATTAGGATTATGATTGATTTCAGAACTCTGGAATGAGTTTCTATTTGAAAGTTTTAGGTAAGTATTTGATATTGTTGTTATTAGACGACTGTAAGATTAAGACCAATAGATCAATTACAGATCTGGGTCGCATTCCCACAATTTTTCAAAGGTCCTCATGACGTTTCAAACAATAGGTCATCAATGTACTGATCTCATTCGTTTTCGAGCTCTCCATCGAGACAGAGGTTGTTTTTTCTAGTCCGTAGTGCTGTGTGAGGCGATAAAGAATAGAGTTAATCCGCATTCAAGGTTATTTTGCCAGTTCGGTTCGGTCCTCAGTCTTTTGTTCGCGTGTGAGGATTAAACAATAGCCAGCTGTATAAGCTGGATCGGTTCGTCGTTGGACACCAGTTTCAAGCTAAGTGGTTTTTGTCTTTTGTAACACATTTATTGCTTTCTTTCGTCTGCGCGGGCGCTGACCCCGTGCGTTGACGTTTTCTATGGTTCCCTCTCCGGATGGTCAAATGGAAGTTGAATCGGGTTCAACTTCTAAGGCTCCCCCCCCGGCCCAAATGCTATCCAGAACTCTCAACTGGTCCATTTGTGGTCTTCTTTCGGCCCAAGACTAAATCACTGAATCTTCTTCAGATTTCTAGAGACCTGACGGAACGGTTCTCGGCTGTGACCGAAATTTCAAAGGTCCGCTCGGACAAGATAAGGGTGTTGCTAGCCAACTCAAAGCAGGCAAACGATATTGCTTGCTGTGAGCACTTTACGCGGGATTATAACGTGTATATTCCGGCTGTAAGAGTACAATCCGAAGGCGTCGTAACCGATGAGAGTTTGACGTGCGAGGATCTGCTGAAGTACGGGGTTGGAAGATTCAGAGATCGCTTACTTCAGCCAGTTAAAATACTTGAGTGCAAACGTTTGAACTCAGTAGTAGTTGCGGGGGATGGTTCAAAAACGTACCCCCATTCAAACTCTTATCGGGTGACCTTCGCTGGTACCGCTTTGCCAAATTTCGTCCTCTTGCACAAGGTTCGTCTGCCTGTGCGTCTGTTTGTGCCGCGGGTCATGAATTGCACAAAGTGTAAACAACTGGGTCACACAGCCACCCATTGTAGCAATAAGGCCCGCTGTGGAAAATGCGGGGAGAATCATCTAGATGATTCGTGCAGTAGGCAAGCCGAAAAGTGTCCTTACTGTGCGGAGAGTCTGCATGATATCTCGGCATGTCCCGCGTACAAACTACGCGGGGATAAACTGAAACGTTCCCTTGCGGGACGATCCAAACATTCTTTCGCAGAAATGTTAAAGAATGCTACGCCACCATCCTCAGCAAACATCTATACTCACTTGCCTCCTGACGAGGGCGAGGCTGATAACCCACAAGAGGGAACATCTACTAGGGTGCCTAGAATTTATAGGAAGAGGAGGAACATTTCCTCTCGTAAAGTTCCTTGTAAAGGCCAGAAGGTGTCCCTTGACGGGGCTCCGAAAGTGACATCTATTGGAAGTGTTGCAACCAAACCGAAAAATTAGCTCCTGGTCTCGGAGGATTAAGCTCAGAGAAGGAGTTCCCAGCACTTCCAGGAACATCAAAAATCCCAAGTGTTCCTTTGTTTCAGTTCGAGAGTAATCACAGCACTGGAATTATAAAACTCTCGGACATAGTGGACTGGATAATAAAAACTTTCAATATTACTGATCCTATTAAAAGTCTTATGTTAGCTTTTCTCCCTACAGTGAGAACATTTTTGAAGCAGTTGACTGCTAAATGGCCCCTCCTCTCAGCGATTGTATCCTTCGATGGCTAACTCATCGAACGAGGTCACGGATTTGATCACTGTTCTACAGTGGAATTGCAGAAGTATCATCCCGAAAATTGATTCCTTCAAAATTTTAATAAATAATTTGAGTTGCGATGCATTTGCATTATGTGAAACTTGGTTAACTTCCGACATAGATCTCAACTTCCACGACTTTAATATTATTCGCCTGGATCGAGACACCCCCTATGGAGGAGTGCTTTTGGGGATCAAAAAGTGCTATTCCTTCTACAGAATTAACCTTCCTTCGATAACAGGTATTGAAGTTGTCGCTTGTCAAGTAACAACCAAAGGCAAAAACCTTTGCATAGCTTCCATATATATTCCCCCCAACACCGCGGTTGGGCACCGACGGCTACAAGACATCTTAGAATCCCTGCCAGCACCGCGACTAGTTTTAGGAGACTTTAACTCTCACGGTGCAGCATGGGGTTGCCTCTATGATGATAACCGGTCTTCCTTAATTCAGGATCTTTGCGATAACTTCAATTTGACAATTTTAAACACGGGTGAAATGACACGGATTCCTGCTCCTCCAGCGTGCCCGAGCGCCTTAGACTTGTCCCTTTGCTCAACATCGCTGCGGTTAAATTGCACGTGGAAGGTAATTCCTGATCCCCACGGCAGCGACCATCTGCCGATTGTAGTCTCAATCAATAACGGTTCAAGGCCATTGAAATCAATCAATATTTCGTATGACCTCACACGAAATATCGAGCTATGCTGCCGCGATATCCGACAACATCGAATCTACCCAAGAACTTCCTCCGGAGGAAGAGTACAGCTTTTTGGCTGGCTTGATTCTCGACAGCGCGAATCAAGCTCAGACTAAGCCAGTACCCGGCGCGAACATACAAAAACGCTCTCCTAATCCGTGGTGGGACAAAGAGTGCTCAGACGTGTACGCGGAGAAGGCCGCCGCGTATAAGACCTTCCGGGACGACGGGTTACCTGCTAGCTATCGACAATATGCGACGTTAGAAACGCGAATGAAGAGTTTGATGAAAGCCAAGAAACGTAGTTACTGGCGCCGGTTCGTTGACGGACTAACGAGAGAAACATCGATGAGCACTCTTTGGGGCACGGCCCGGCGTTTGCGAAACCGAAACAGTACTAACGAGAGTGCAGAATATTCAAACCGTTGGATATTCGATTTCGCCAAGAAGGTTTGTCCGGATTCCGCCCCGGCACAGAAGATTTACCGCGCCGCGTCTCCTCACGATAGCGCGAACGAAACACCTTTTTCGATGGTGGAGTTCTCACTTGCTCTCTTGTCGTGTAACAATAAAGCTCCGGGGCCAGACAGAATCAAATTCAACTTGTTGAAGAATCTGCCTGACTCTGCCAAGAGACGCTTGTTGAACTTATTTAATAAGTTTCTCGAGGCTAACATTGTCCCACTCGATTGGAGACAAGTGAAGGTCATCGCCATCCAAAAACCAGGAAAACCAGCCTCCGACCACAATTCGTACCGTCCGATCGCAATGCTATCCTGTATCCGGAAGTTGTTCGAGAAAATGATCCTATTCCGCCTCGACAATTGGGTCGGAGCAAATGGCTTACTGTCAGATACACAATTTGGCTTTCGCAAAGGCAAAGGGACGAACGATTGTCTTGCGTTACTCTCAACTGAAATTCAAATGGCCTATGCTAGCAAAGAGCAGATGGCATCAGTGTTCCTAGATATTAAGGGGGCTTTTGACTCAGTTTCGATCAACATTCTTTCAGAGAAGCTGCACCAGCATGGTCTTTCAGCGACTTTAAACAACTTTTTACTAAACTTGTTGTCGGAAAAGCACATGCATTTTTCGCATGGTGACTTATCGACATCACGATTTAGCTACATGGGCCTTCCCCAGGGCTCATGTCTAAGCCCCCTGTTATACAATTTCTACGTCAACGACATTGATGAATGTCTTGACAATTCCTGCACGTTAAGGCAACTTGCAGACGATGGCGTGGTGTCTGTTACGGGACCCAAAGCTGTCGATCTACAAGGACCATTACAGAATACCCTGGACAATTTGTCTGCTTGGGCTATTAAGCTGGGTATCGAATTCTCCACGGAGAAAACTGAGCTAGTTGTATTTTCAAGGAAGCGTGAACCAGCACAACTACAGCTTCTATTAATGGGTCAAACTATCGCTCAGGTCTTCACAGTAAAATATCTAGGGGTCTGGTTCGACTCGAAAGGTACTTGGGGATGCCATATTCGGTATCTGAAACAGAAATGCCAACAAAGGATCAACTTTCTTCGTACAATAACCGGAACATGGTGGGGTGCCCACCCAGGAGACCTAATTAGGTTGTATCAAACAACGATACTGTCGGTAATGGAATACGGATGCTTCTGCTTTCGCTCCGCCGCGAACATACATTTCATCAAACTCGAAAGAATTCAGTATCGTTGTTTGCGTATCGCCTTAGGGTGCATGCAGTCGACCCATACGATGAGTCTCGAAGTGCTGTCGGGCGTTCTCCCGTTGAAAAATCGATTTTGGGAACTCTCATATCGATTGCTCATTCGATGCGATATCTTGAACCCGGTCGTGATTGAAAATTTCGAAAGGCTTGTTGAGCTCAATTCTCAGACCCGTTTCATGTCCCTGTACTTTGACTACATGGCGCAGAATATTAACCCTTCTTCTTACAATCCCAACCGTGTGCATTTCATAAATACTTCTGAATCTACTGTTTTCTTCGACACATCCATGAAAGACGAGATTTGTGGAATCCCGGACCGCATACGCCCACAAGTGGTTCCAAACATTTTTTATAATAAATTCCGAGAAGTCGACTGTTCTAAGATGTTTTATACTGACGGATCAAACCTCGAAGGGTCCACTGGCTTCGGTATTTTCAATCAAAAGTTCACCGCCTCCTACAAACTCAGTGACCCTGCTTCAGTTTACGCCGCAGAACTAGCTGCCATTCAGTATACCCTTGGAGTCATTGAAACATTACCCGCAGGCCATTACTTCATCGTTTCGGATAGCCTCAGTTCCATTGACGCTATTCGCTCGATGAAACATGGAAAGCACTCCTCGTATTTTTTGGGGAAAATACGGGAGCTACTGAGTGCTTTATCTGACAACTCTTTCCAGATTACCTTGGTATGGGTCCCTTCTCATTGCTCCATTCCGGGCAATGAGAAGGCAGACTCCTTAGCTAAGATGGGTGCCTTAGAAGGAGACGTTTACGAAAGACCAATTTGCTTCAGCGAATTTTTCAGTATTACTCATCAGAGAACCCTCGAAAGTTGGCAAACTTCATGGAGCAGTGGGGAGCTGGGAAGGTGGCTACATTCGATAATCCCTAAGGTATCGACGAAACCTTGGTTCAAGGGGATGGATGTGGGTCGTGACTTCATTCGTGTGATGTCGCGACTCATGGCAAACCATTACACGCTGGATGCACATCTCCGGCGTATTGGGCTCGTGGATAGTGGTATCTGCGCTTGTGGCGACGGCTATCACGACATCGAGCACATTGTCTGGGCGTGCACCGAGTACAGTTCCGCCAGGTCTCGGCTAATGGATACCCTGCGGGCCCGAGGAAGACCAACCAACGTCCCGGTTCGAGATGTGCTGGCAAGCCGCGATGTCCTCTATATGTCCCTTATATACACGTTCCTCAAAACCATCAACATACAAGTCTAACTGCCCCTTCTTATTTTCCTTATCATTCTCAGAACTCTCTTCCACCTGTATCAAAGCATCTGTATCGAATGAGCCAACAAACACGGGACCTACGGCACGAACATAACACGCTTAACTCGAAATGTAGTCGATCCACATCTGAACCGTACTACGAAATCGTCTGGAAAAACCCCTGCCATCTTGAGGAGGACCACCCGGCGTCCCAGTACATGATTCCCCTGATGAAGGCCACCCGAGTTTGTAATCCATCCGTTGATCTCACGATGCCTGAAACTGAAATAATTTTCTCTCCCTGCCATCTTTGTCTACCCTCCCTCCCCTGACTCTTATACCCAGAAGTAAAACCCCTACCCCCCCCCCCCCCCCCCTTCCAATATCATCACGAAGCATTTAGCTCTTCTTGTCTCTTCTAGTTTTAACTATTATATTATATAATCTCGTTGAAAATGCCCAACTCTACTACCCACAAAAATAACTATAATTACGAATCTTTACAAAATTCAATCATGCCCTCTAGTTATTCCTAGTTTTAAGTTAGTCGTAAAAAATTGTCCCCCTTAGTTAAACATTATTTGCTCCAATAATCTCACTGATAAAAATGTCAAACCTATTGCCACAAAAACTAAATGACCCCCCTAATCTTATGAAAATAATATTATCCCCTTGTGTAGATATATAAGATAGCTATAAAATCGCATTAGTTTCATTTTAAAAAAAATCAATATGTAATCCCCTAGTTTTAAGCAATTTAAAATGTAAAACAAAACAAAATTGGCACCTTTAAGCTAACGCAACGTGCCTTATCAAATAAACGATTTGAATAAAAAAAAAATGTACTGATCAGATAATTATCATTGTAATATTGAATTAAATCAGTCAGCTTCAATAAATTTTTAACTTCAATCCAATTTTTTTGGGTGAGGGGGTGTGTGGTTAAACCCCAAAGCATCCTCTTGGCTACACCACTACTTGGAGTTATTCATTTCGCTTTTCATTTTCCGAGATATGTTTCAGATCGATCCAAAGGTTATAAGTCAGAATGTTCGCGCAAATGAAATTTTTTGCATCGATAAGTGATCAAGTTCCATCTAAACAACTTGGAATTGTTCGATGGTTACTCTAGCGGCTGTAGATAGAAAAATGAAATACGAATTTCGTTTTATCGAAATAATATCTGGCTCATTTAAATGGATTATTACTATATTGAACAATAAATAGGCGATAAAGGGTAATCCACAAACAACAAGCCATAACTTTTAAAGAATTCGAAATATGTATTTGATGTCTTCAGTAAAGTTATTCGCAAAAGTAAGAGCTTCAAATTTGCTGAAGGCATTATTTCAATACAATTACTTCCAAGAAAATTTACAAAAATATCTCACTCTTAGGGGGATTAATCAGTAAAATCACAATATCAAAAGAAAGGGCATATTGTATGCTTTAAATTCCCCGAAGATAATATTGACCTGAAATTATCCGTTTTGGCGCTAATAATACATTGAATGTTTTTGCTCTTATTTCTGGCTAAATCTTTCGTCCGCAGTTAATCTTAAATATCCCTTTTGATAATTGTCCAATTTCAACAATCTGTTGTTTGTTCGAAAGGTATTCGTATAAGCTTTCCAAAACTATATAAATTGTTTAGTTACACCGCCAATTTTGGCAGCAAATTTAAAAAAACCTGTAAAAAGCGCGATTTTTACACCTTCAAACATATCTTATATTCATATCTTGGAAACTAAACATCAGAATCAAAAACCATTCAATAGCGTTCTGTCTGGGTGATAGGCCTTTCATTTAAAATTGGTTTAAATAAGATCGGTTCAGCCATTGCTGAGAAACACGAATGAGAGTTTGTCCTTTACATACACACAGACACACACATACAGACATTGTCCCAATATATATAAAAGTCAATGTTTGTATGTATGTAATTTATGGACTCCCAAACGGCTTAACCGATTGCCATAAAAATTTATACGTAATAGACATTTCTTATGGAGCGTGTTTGTGTGCTATTGGTTTGGGATTATCTGCCCGCCAGATGGCGCTTCGAAACAACTTGTGTTTTACTCTTATTTCGTTGAAAGTCGCAGCAACGCGCGGTGGGCATTAGCTAGTATCAAATAAAATACCTGCATGGAAACATCCACATAAAAACTGATGAAAAATATCGTTTTCCTTTGGCCTGTTTGAACAGTCTCTAAGTAGGATTGGAAATGATGAAAATTAAATAAAGGATGGAGTATCGTAATCTGGTAGCATACAGAGATTCAAACTGTTTTACGCTGATCATACATTTCTCAATTATTTTTTTAGTTCCTTACAAGATTGACTAGATCATATACATCTGATCAGAACTACCAGATTAGATTACCCAAAATTTCGATACAAGTGGATAGATCAATCAGTACGGTCTACCAACGAACGTATCATGCATGCTAGAGCTTACTCGGAAAATATTTGTTATTGCCCAGTCTTCTACAAAATTTCTTCTACACCATTTTTATCAATTTTTTTTGTAATTTTTGTAACTAAATATTAGTCGAAATAAAAAAAATGAAAAAAATCTGGTGCGTACCTGGTAGCTAGGATTTATCCATGTGTCCGTTCAATGTGTGACCGGCGTGCAGCACAACTTCAGCCACAGGGGTAACAATGCGACTGCGTGTCGCAGTAGCCATTATGATTTATGTTTCTTCTCCTATGCTAAAATCGATGAGATGGGCGGAGCTTTATATCACACTTGCGCACTATTCACCATCGAAGGGATACCATCTTTCCTGCGTACACGAGCTTAGAAGGACGATTATAAAAGAGACACGCATTGAAATGTAGGTAATCATTTTATTGGAATGCTTCCGGTTGCAAGTATCCGGTTTTAAATTCGGTCCCCGTACTTTCAGCTTAATATTAATAGTGTGTTGAAGCATGGATAAAATCTGCCGAAGTCAACTGCCGGATTCATCATCATCGCCTCCGCTAAGGTGCTTATAATGGGATTCGTTTGTCGTGATATCCGTGTGACTGTAATCTAATTTTCCATCCACTACCGGAACGATATTATGTGGAATAATAATCAGTGTTTTACAAGTGGTGTGAGTTGCGACTATTAATTCAATATATTTCTTGTTCTATCAAATCAATTAACTGCTCCGTTGAAACGATGGCAACCGTCGGTGTCTCGTACAGTGGACTAAATTTCCATAACTTTGACGAGGATCTCATCTCGGATTTACCGTCATGTGTTTATGCAAATCATCAGCTTGGAGCAGCAACGGCGACCACCGCCAGCACCGCCAATCTCCGGTTAAATACCAATAGTCTGAGGCAGATTCAGCATCAATATCTGCATCATACTGGTGAGTAAATTAAATATTTCGGGAAATGTGCCACAGAGATAAGACTTTGGCTCAGTAGGTTCATCGAATGTGTAAGGGTATGTTAAAGTAAAGATACTTTGAACATTGGCGTAACTTCCTAATATTAGAAAATTGTTAAATAATAGTACTATAACTACAGTAGAAGCTGTGCATTTCTGTTCTGAGCTTAGCGAAAATTTCGTGATCTGGCAATATTTTTACGGGTTTCTCATTGAGAAGACAACCTTGCATAGTTTTTCGAGCAACAAAAAATTTGGGTGAGGTTTAAGGTGTCGTCTATCGTTCACTCGGTCACTATCGTCAATCGTCGGTAGCCTTTCAAGCATCAATGCTACGCGTCTAATTTAAAAATCAGGACATTTCAAATAACAGTTTAAAAATATCTGACATAAGACATCCAACATTAAAAATGCTGCTATACTTTGAAATTTTTGTTTATTTTAATTTGTTGTGACCTTTCAATATGGATGCCCCATTTAATCATGTTGATCCGAGAGGTATCGTGACAAATTCGACATTAATAACTCTCGTTGTACTGAAGTTAATTATTAATAATCATATTAATCTGCGCAAATCAACACCAGAGCAGAATTGATAAGATATGTCTTGGGACAAGTACAAATAGTGAATGTCTTCAACAAAGTTATTCAAACTGTTATGGCCACACCATAATCATTCTGCTTTGGATCTCTGTCGCTACTGTACATGTGAAATAATGCATGTTGAACAAGAATTATCAATTTTTCCTCAAAATGCAGAAAATTGGCGAAATTGATTATAAGGGCAAAATCCAAGTTGATCAAACGTGGCTTAAATTAATAACTCATGATTTGATATGAGTTATTAATTTAAGCCATATATATGAGTATGTAAATACGTAGTGATGATAGAACGATGATGTCAATATACTTTTGGACAGTGCTATGCTGACCATCTGTTCTGTAAGTAGTAACTTTACAAGTCCTTTATGTTTTGAGATTAATGTGTTTTCATTTATAAAAAATAATTTCAATTGTTTATTTTTACCTAAAGCTTACTTATTTTTAGCACAATCGTGCAGCTTTGTTCCACGTGATTCCTCAGTTTTAGGGGGAATTTACTTTAGTTTGAATCCAATATATACACAAAGAATGTGAACAAAACGCTATTTTTGTAAAGGATTTTTTAAAAATGAAGAATAAATGTCTATTTTTATTCGATTAACGTAAATAATCGATTAATTTCTAAAATAATCGAAAAATCAATAATCGATTACAAGCTTCCGGTATAATCGAGCAAATCGAGTAGCTGCTATCAATTAATTGAGAGCATAATCAATGAAGGGTGAGCGTTGAAAATGAAAGTCGCAGAAAAAAAATGTGACAAGACCTCTCGAAATTTTTCAAAATGTATCCAATGACCTTTTTTTGCTTGACAAACTAAGATTTACGAAGTAATCGTTTATTGATTTTAATCGATTATCTTGGTCGTTTAATCGAATGAATTAATCAAGCTCTCAAAAATTATTCGATTAATGGATAATCGATTATTTGCAAAAATCAGACATCACTAAATAAAATCACATATTTTACCACCCACTTACCCGCTTAATCTCGCCCAATTTTTTGTTTGGGGTTTGCTGACAACTATCTAATAAAGTTTGGTTTTTAGTGTTTCGAATTCTCCTCGTCAGTAACAGAATCAACTTGAATAAATTTAACGACCCTCTTTGTCTTCGCTCACTGTACTGCGCATTAGTACGGACGACATTGGAATCTAACTCCATAACATGATGTCCGTATCAAGCAACATGGATAGCAAAATTTGAAGCCATTCAAAGAAAATTCGTTCGTTATGCATTAAGACGCCTTCCGTGGCAGGACCCTATTAATCTTCCGCCGTACGAAGACCGCTGTAGATTATTAGGTCTACACACGCTTGAAACGAGAAGGAGAGTAGCCCAAGCTGTTTTCGTCGCTAAGATTCTTTTAGGTGATACGTCGGAATTATTAGGTCAACTCCACATCTATGCACCAGAACGTGTGCTACGTCAACGAAGCTTTTTGCTGTTGGAACTCCCTATATGGTGGTCATGATCCGATTCGCTTCATGTCTGCCATATTCAACAATGTGCTTGCGGATTTCGATTTCAACGTGTCATCCACCACTTTCAAGAACTGGCTGCTAAGGAGTTTTTGACTTGACAGTTATTTACCGACGACTTTTTAATCTGTAGTTTTATTTGCTGCTTTTCTTTTATATTTTTTACTTTTCTTTACTTTTCTGTATTAGCCTGTTTTTGTTACATTTTATTCTTTTATTTTTATTTGGTAAGTTATTATTGTTATTGTTAAGTTCTGTATTGTGTATTCAATTGAAAAGATATGGGGTTTTTATGCCAATTTGAGAAGAGTTAATGTTTCACTCAAATTGACTTTCCCCATCCCCATATTCATTGAGACCAACTAGGTCAGATGATAAATAAAATAAAATAAAAAATAAAATTTAAAATCAAATTTTTTTTCTTAAAAATGATTAATTGATGAAACTCTAGTTACTAAAATTGACCCAGTTGGTTATCTAAAGTGGGTGAATACTAAAACTTCCGACCATTGACAGGCAGTTCTAGTATGCTTCGAATATGTACGTAAATTTATCAACTCCGACAATTTAACCAATACCGACAATGTAACGCTTGACTAAAGATTTACTCAGAACACAAATTGTGTGTCGGTTTCTGGAACTCGCGCCAATCCGGCGCTAGCTTAGTCCTGGCATTAAGTTTGGATCGGATTCTGATGAGTCGAAGTCACCCCAAGTAACAATTCAGGTTTTATGGTACTCTTGAAGTCGCTCTTAAAACTTAGAACACACTTGTAGTGTGCTATAAAACTTCAAATGTTAGTAGGGACAGTCCACAGTGGTCGCAATAGTACCAAAATGTGCGTTTTATTAATTATGCTTTAAGAGTTGATGTTAGTGATTTAGTGTATTAGGAATACTTTTTTGGAATGAAAGCCCCCTTCTTATGATGAATAGTGAATTGTGATTAATCCACCTAAAAGTGAGGCAGAAAAATTATTTCTGCTAAATTTCAAGATAGTGTCATGACGTCAATAACAAAGAAAATCGTCAAAAAACTTGCAAACTCTCCAAAATGTAATAGTGCTGAGATAAAGCGCATTGTTTGTGGGAAGCACCGGTAAAATATTTTTTTCATTATAACTCTTCTGAGATTCATCCAATTTTTTAAATTTTCTTTAAAGTTGTTGGAATTATGTAAATACAGATATTTGTTCAAAAAGCCAGTATGTTTTACTTTTACTTTCACTTTTATGGCTCTATGACTATGAGTAACTCATAGGGGATCTAAGGGGATACTTTGAACAACTTCGAATAAAATACCTTAACTTTTTTGCATTAATAAATTTTTTGTGTTACTTTGCCAAATGAAGCGTTATATTTCATATAAAGAACAACGAAATAGAATTGAAGTTTACTACGTTTGTTTTACTATTTAAAACCATTTGGGTCATTAAATAACACTACTATTAGTTGCGTTGTTGTTATTTTAGGTTTCTATAGTTGGGCATTCCATGGATTTATTATAACAGATGGATTGAATCCACTATATAAAGAAAAATCGACTAAAAATTAAGACATTTTATTCGAAGTTTTTCTAGGTATCCCCGTAGATCTCTTTATGAATTATACGTGCATCAATAGGGCATATATTGCTGAACAAAGAGAAAATAACTTTGGCTGCTACTACCTGCGAGCAAAAAAAATCAAAAAATTGTTATTATTTCTTAAAGAAAAGAGATAGCGAGTTGGAATGTTCCCTAAAAAAGTGAATTTTAAAGGATCTACATTAGAGTGACAAGAAAAAAATGACCCCTATCGGCCCACCTCTGAGCCGATTCCCAGTCCCACCAAGAGTACTTGCTCTACATTTGAAGCAATTCGGATAAGTCTAGCTACCGGACCAACGTGACATTGTTTTTTCGGCAGAAATCAATTACAATAGTTCGGTATATAAAGAAGAAGAGATAAACGTTTTGAATTCTTCGTTATTTGCCACCTAAATGAAATTTCCGTGCATCTAAGTATTTTTGTCTATTTTTTAGGAATATATAAAAAATGTTCTTTCAGAAATTGTAGCCAAGATCAATTACAATCGACTGGTACATAAAAAAGTATAGATCATCCCTTTGAATACGAAGATATTGGGCAACTAAATGGAATTTTGTGTAGTTCTAAGCATTTTTGTCTATTTTTTGAGGAAATATAAAAATTGTATTTTTAGAAATTGTAGCCGAAATCAATTACAATCGATTGGTACATGTAAAGTTATAGGTCAACGTTTTGAATTTGAGGTTATTGGCCAACAAAATGAAATAGCTGTACTTGGACGTATTTTTGTCTATTTTTGAGAATATGTAAAAATTTATTTGTCAGAAATTGTAGACGAAATCAATTACAAGTGATTAGTGTATAAAAAGCTATATGTCATCGCATTAAATTCAAAGTTGTATAACGAATATTTTAAAAATTCTGAACTTCTTCGTGTTTACTAAATTTTTCCTATTACACGCTATTATTTTGTAACTTACATACAATATTGCGTTTTTCCACGTTTGTACGAACATTTTGATATAATGATTTCCATATGTAAAATGTAGAACTATTGAGTAAACATTAGACTGGTTCAATTTTTGACTTTTAGCTTCACCAGGCTCTACTGATTCCTTTTATGGTCCTTAGTAATTGTGCAAATTTTGGTACCGATTGGTTGTGTCTACGGACCTTCCAAAAATTTCAAAGTTTATATGGAAGTTTGTATGGAAAATTGGTTAACATTGTAAATAAATTCTTAAAAAATCACCTCATCAATCAATTAATCAGCACTCTATATATTTATAAAGGTATACTTCTACTGAACACATTCAGGGAACATTGCAAGTTTATGAAAATTCGTTGAGAGAATTTATTAACTAAAGAAGCAGTAAGACTTCAAAACAGCCTTTTTCAGTAAATTGTATCAGTGCTTTTGTTAAAGTGATTAAGATCCTAAAATCAAGAACATAAATCATACTATTCTTGATAAAAATATAAAAATCGTGACTAAGATCCTGAAATCATGAACATAAAGCACTCTACTCGTGACAAAAATATCAAGATAACGTGAATAAAAATTACTAAATCGTGGCTAAGATCCTGAAATCATGAATATAAATCACACTACTCATTATTAAAATATCAAAAATCGTGACTATGATCCTGAATTCACGAACATAAATCACTCTACTCGTGACTAAAATCGTGATGATATCGTGAATAGAACTTTTGAAAATCGTGACAAAGATCATGAAATGATGAATACAAATTTCATTACTCACTCAAAATCGTGACTAGTTTATTTATTTATTAACAGATTAAGGCCGAAGTGGCCTGTGCCGTATACAAAAGATTCCTCCATTCCACTCGGTCCATGGCCGCGCGTCGCCAGCCACGCAATCTGCGAAGGGTCCGCAAATCGTCTTCCACCTGGTCGATCCATCGTGCTCGCTGCGCGCCACGTCTTCTTGTACCGGTCGGATTGCAATTGAGAACCGTTTTCACCGGGCTATTGTCCGACATTCTGGCTACGTGCCCGGCCCACCGTAGTCGTCCGATTTTCGCGGTATGACAGATGGGCGGCTCCCCCAACAGCTGATGCAACTCATGGTTCATTCGCCGTCTCCATGTGTCGTCTTCCATCTGCACTCCACCGTAGATGGTACGCAGCACTTTCCGTTCGAAGACACCAAGTGCGCGTTGGTCCTCCACGAGCATGGTCCAGGTCTCGTGCCCATAGAGAACTACCGGTCTAATCAGCGTCTTGTAGATGGTCAACTTCGTACGACGGCGAACTCTGTTCGACCGAAGTGTCTTGCGGAGGCCAAAGTAAGCACGATTTCCTGCCACGATGCGTCTACGAATCTCTCTGCTGGTATCATTGTCGGTGGTCACCAGTGAGCCCAAGTACACGAACTCTTCAACCACCTCGATTTCGTCGCCACCGATGCAAACTCGAAGCGGGCGGTTCTCATTCTCTTCTCGTGAACCTCTTCCTATCATATACTTTGTCTTCGACGTGTTGATGGCAAGTCCGACGCGCTTGGCTTCTCTTTTCAGTCTGATGTAGGCTTCCTCTATCTTCTCAAAGTTTCGTGCAATAATATCAACGTCATCGGCGAAGCCAAGTAGCTGAACGGACTTTGTGAAAATCGTACCACTCGTGTCGATCCCTGCTCTTCTTATTACACCTTCCAGCGCGATGTTGAATAACAGACACGAGAGACCATCACCTTGCCGTAACCCTCTGCGTGATTCGAAGGGACTCGAGAGCGTCCCTGAGACACGTACTACGCACATCACCCGATCCATCGTCGCCTTCACTAATCGCGTCAGTTTGTCCGGGAATCCGTACTCGTGCATAATCTGCCATAGCTGATCTCGATCGATAGTGTCGTATGCGGCTTTGAAGTCGATGAACAAATTATGTGTGGGCACATTGTACTCGCGGCATTTCTGCAGTACTTGACGAAGAGCGAACACCTGGTCCGTGGTAGATCGTTCGCTCATGAAACCCGCCTGGTACTGTCCCACGAACTCTCTTGCAATTGGTGATAGTCGACGGCATAGTATTTGGGAGAGTACCTTGTAGGCGGCGTGTATCCTGAAATTATGAGCATGAATCACTCTACTCACGGCTAAAATACCACGAAATAGAAATTACGGAAATCGTGACTAAGATCCTGCAACCATGAAGTCACGCTACTCTGACAGAAAACTCCGAAAGCAAACTCATGAATAAAATATCACGGTAACTTGACGAGAAATCACAAAACTCGCGAATGAGCTCCTGCAATCAAACATCGTTTATCTGTCGGCTGTGTATTCCCAAATTATGAACAAGGATTATAACAAAAGGTAAACATGTCCAGGGAAAAACACACTAACCCTACAAACATTCGAATGTAACGCCATATATCGATTCGACGCGGACTAGTTTTTTGGAAACACAAATAGTTTCATGAACACGAGGTTTATTATTCATAATTTTTGGTTTTCGTTTAATTTTCATGCAGCCGAACAGTACTAATTTATAATTTATTTTCCGTGTCTCAGCACAACAGACGTCACTTTTACTGAGATCTCGACATAAAATTAATTTGTTGAATGCTCTGTTGTGTAAAAGAAAAAGAAGCCAAAAATGGCCTGATTCGGTGAAATAAATTAAGGTGGTATATTGAAGGATTCGTCATAGTCATAGTAGTCACGACAAAATATTAGCAATCAGTTGAGTGCCCATTAAAGCTTAAGAGTCCTATATTGAAAAATAGGAAACCGAGAGATACGTTTTTCAAGATTTCCTTTTTCATTGAGCCTTATGGACCACCATGTTTCGGTATTTTCCTTGATATCTTGTAAACCAAACATACAAATACACAGTCTTATGTATGTATTGTGAAGCAAAGGTGATTCAGAATCCAATCTACCAGATAACTAATTTTAACAAAAATCCATACCGGACCAGAAATTCACATCAAAATTATATAAAAATTAGATAGGGGGACTGGGCCAATTCGGACCTAGTAAGGGTTCATGAGCTATTGAAATGGAACGTATCAACCGATCCACAAATAAATATTTGTTTCCTGAAAGCCTGATCAATTGCGCTCATTTTTTTCTAAGACGATTTTTCCGATCTTTTATAGTATTGTATATAAACGGTTCTGCGCAAAAATACATTAAAGGTCCGTATTATCCCAACCCTGTTCCAATTCGGGCCACCCATTTCTAATAATTTTTTTGCAATAGAAATGAATTCCTGTTTTGGCCTAAGTAATTCCTATTTGATTTTCACAAAATTTCAAATTGTGACATGAAAAGTTCTCTTTGATATATAAAACTTAAAGTAAATATACAATATTAGATAACTTAGTAAATATACAATACCTAAAAATAAGTTATGAGATATAACGTCAAAATCTCTCAACCGATTTGAAAAAAATTATGTTTTCCTGAAAGCTCAACCGACTGCTCACACTTTCCTCTCAAACGGTGTTGCGCGATTGCGTATCAGATCGTATATACGGCAAAAGGTCCGAATTGATCCAACCCATATTCTATTATTTACATACCGATTAAACGAAAACAGTTGATAGTCTCGCCCAAAACAAGATATAAAATAGAATGCAAGATATAAATTGTCATATGCCGAAACCCGTCTAATCGGATATGGGACTCACATGCTTTAAAGGGCAGTTGAGGAGGGTTAAAATTGTAAAATACGCTCCCCGTCTGTAAAAGTTTGAAATGATATCTGGTGTAGAAAAGAAGAGATTTATTTACATCCAAAATACGATGAGAATTTTCCTGAAATATAAAAAATACCCCAGGCGGGCAGAGTCTACCTTCGTTTCAAACTGATTGCACAGCTTTCTCTATGAGAAAGGCAAAACATTCACTCGGCAAGCGTTGTGCTAAAAACTCACGCCCTTTTGGAGTTTTATTGGTTTGATCAGTATTTGATTCGGTCGCTGCATAGCCTGTTTATGTTTACGATTAACAAATCACTGGATGTAAAATATTTTCATAACAAAATAACCATCTTTTTCAGATTGCTTGGATTCAGCGGGCGGAACTGGTCCATCGCTTTCCAATACGATCGGTCATCCGTACAGTACGGCACCATATAAAATTCAACGCCAGCAAACCAACGTCAGAGAGCGGAAACGGATACTGAGGTCAGCTCCGAATGGGTAAGGCATGCTCTCTACACGGAATTTCGGCAAACATTTCATAATCTTTTTTATCTCAACAGCAGCATAAACTCCGCGTTTGATGAGCTACGTGTGCACGTTCCAACGTTCCCCTACGAGAAGCGACTAAGCAAAATAGATACTCTTCGATTGGCAATCGCGTACATTGCTTTGCTGAGAGAAGTTCTTGAAGCTGATTACGATCCACTAACCTACGTGGAGAAATGTCTGCGCGGAGAAATTAAAGCCGATCACGCCCATTGGAATACGAGTGGTAATAGCTTCAATATTCGTCGTTATTAATACTCAATGTCTGATATTTAATGCGTTTTCAGATCTGACCGCTCGTCTCTCCTGGATTAACTGGGAAAATTTGGGTGTTCATCCGGGAAGACGCACCATATTGACGTCCCTGGCACTGGGATCATCAGAGAGCCTGGGATGTGGTCCACCTCCCCATCTCATCTAAACGATGCAATGAATACCGTTTTAAGAATGGATGTTTAACGTTTTGTCTTCCTCCAATGAAATTCTAGTCATAGTCTAGGTCTAATCGTACCAATAGATTTTTATTTTTTCTTTGTGATATTATTTTAGTACATTTGTTTCTCATTTTTATGTCTTGTTGAAATACATTTGTTTGCAAATAAGAAATGTGTGTCTTCGCTCTATTACTCAACCGAGAAATGATTCAATAAATTATTGAAAATTATTTGATATTCTATTACTTCATTACTAGTATACATTCATCAAGAAAGGTACTCCCTGGGCTACAGTGCAGTTTCGGGAACGTTATTTCTCATAATCGGCATCGTAATTATCACTCACTAGTGTGATAATTATTTTTCCAATCTAATACAACAGATAATCACTGTTGCGACTGAAGAGCATAATGATTTTTTCTCGCGAAAAATAAACAATAGTGTTAAATTATCACCCATTAGCAAAAAACAGAAAACAAAAGTAATAGACTTATTTTGTCATGTTTATGATGAGCGCTAGCAAGGGAGTTATCACAAAAGGGATATCCGTTCATAACAAGAACAACATTATGTGTTGTAAAACTAGAGTGAACTTATTCGCAATCGAACACTACGTAATAACTCGCTCTCCTTACTTACCTAACCAATCACGCTAAGGCCATTTGCTGCATCAGGAAGACATGCCCAGTTCGCTTTTTTATGTTTGAAAGCTTCCTCGGGGTTATGAAAACTCTCAAGTTGATACTTTCGAAATTATGTGATCTTGAACATTAGAAAAAATTTTGAACATTTATTCCACTTTAAAAGTGCAGTTTGTATTTTCTATTATACAAGAAATTATAAAAAGCTTCTCTTGGGCTAATTTTGTTTCTGAACTTACATTTATCATTTATCAAATTTACATGAAATTTTCGGAAAATCAACGATGTTTATCAAACACTCCCCCCCACTCCTAAACAAAATTTCTAGCTACGTCACTAAACATTACTAAAAACTGCAAATTGATCCGATGTTGCAGTAAAAAGATATTCTCATATAAAGTTTTGTGTTGCCTCTCTTTCTCGCACTTGCACAGAATAGGAGATTTTCAAAAATTCTGTTGACCTTTAAAGTTAGCTTTGTCTCGTAACCTCCAATCAATATGCAATCTGCAACTAAAGTGATCGCTTTAGAATAATACAATACTGTGGGATTTCTTATTGAATATTGAATTTTTATCTCCGATTTTTGAAATATATTATAAAAACTTGAAAACTCTTGTGAGTTAACGGAAGTTATCGGAATGAGCTGATACTTGGCGTAGGGTTTTTGGAGCCAATTACCATTTGAATTAGCGGTGTTCCAAAAAAAAGCCAAAATTGTTGCAGGTTATCCAAGCAGTATATATATATATATATATATATATATATATATATATATATATATATATATATATATATATATATATATATATATATATATATATATATATATATATATATATATATATATATATATATATATATATATATATATATATATATATATATATATATATATATATATATATATATATATATATATATATATATATATATATATATATATATATATATATATATATATATATATTGTTGCGTCTCGCTAGATGTTCAACGCAAAATCATCGGACCGTTGTCATGCAAAATTAATAGCCGGTTTAGAGCTCTGGCATTTCAATATTATCAGTGCACGAATGATACACACACATACCGTAGAAGCAGTAAAGATATTCAACCTGTTATGTATCTATCAATTATAATTTCAATCAGTTGCAATAAATATAGTGAACCGTGAGGATCTACTTTTTCTATTTCTGTGAAGATCAGCCCCTGCGCGGGTAATTCCGAACCGCCTTCCTAGCCCTAGACGAAACATGGTGCCGTGACCAGGATCTGCGCAGGGAGCTGTGATTCCGAGGATCTTCATCCATGCAGCTTTCATTTTTCCACAACGACAAATGGCCATCTTCATCGTCCCTGTTTTCTACGATGGAGAATTTACCGACGCCAATCGTTACTGAAGGAATACGCCATATTGTGTGCCTTTCTGTTGAGATAAACCGAGCGCTGCAATCATTACCATAAGCGAGTATAATAGTTAAGTTTCACATATCGTTTCGATTTCTCCAATTACATCCTGATGACTTTGAGGCAGTTGTTGCCACTGTTCGCCGAAACAGTTTTTCCGGTGGATCCCACTCCACCCTAACCTTAAAGTCATCTGAAGTGTGTCAGTTACGAGAGTTTCCAAGGTATGTGTACACGACTGGCCACCGACGGCAGTTACTCCTACGGAATCTACTGATTCATCCTGCGCACAAACCGCTCTCGTGGATTGAACACTTTACCGGACAGATACCAGCCAATCATTATTTTAGATTTGTTGAAGCAAATAATCTACATGCTTCAAGCGGGGGAGGATGTTGCGTCTCGCTAGATGTTCAACGCAAAATCATCGGACCGTTGTCATGCAAAATTAATAGCCGGTTTAGAGCTCTGGCATTTCAATATTATCAGTGCACGAATGATACACACACATACCGTAGAAGCAGTAAAGATATTCAACCTGTTATGTATCTATCAATTATAATTTCAATCAGTTGCAATAAATATAGTGAACCGTGAGGATCTACTTTTTCTATTTCTGTGAAGATCAGCCCCTGCGCGGGTAATTCCGAACCGCCTTCCTAGCCCTAGACGAAACAATATATATATATATATATATATATATATATATATATATATATATATATATATATATATATATATATATATATATATATATATATATATATATATATATATATATATATATATATATATATATATATATATATATATATATATATATATATATATATATATATATATATATATATATATATATATATATATATATATATATATATATATATATATATATATATATATATATATATATATATATATATATATATATATATATATATATATATATATATATATATATATATATATATATATAGTTCATATACCGTCTCCACATTCCACAGTACACTATGGGGAGGCTATATGGCGAAAAATGCATCATCTCCAATTTACTTCAATTTTATACCACAGATAACAGATGTTTAGGCTCGATTTGAATCGTGTGTAAATACCCGCTACTGGAATTCCAAATAAATCAGACGTCTAAAACACGTTTGGCAAACGTTTGTAGATGGCGCAGTGATCGATACAATGTAGTTAGAGTGCAGCTGTCAAACACCTGTAGCAAACAGTTGCGCAGATGGCAATAGTGAAACACGGATTTTCAACGTTTATCAATTTGAAAGTTTACACAGGTTTTTGAAAACATTTTGTTCTAGCCTAAACGTCTGTTTTCTGTGGTTTTAGGAATGCTCATAATGAAGAATTTTGTTGAACAACTTGAGCTTGTAGGACTTGAAGTTATCGATTTATAACGCGTTTTCTAAGGCAAACCTCTTAAATTTAGCTTTTTAATATAGATTTTTTCGCTGTGACTTTTCGTGCAAACGATGTTCCAGACAAGTGTTGAGGTGTTAAAACCACATAATATTGTTGAAGACTACATGTAAAAATTAAATTATTGTTGAAGACTGCATATAAAAATTGTACCTGAAATCGGCGGCACGGCGCACCCCTCTTGTAAAAATACTCATTCGTTTTAGAGTTATTGAACAATTTTACACCAATTTTTTTTTTTTTACACCAAGTTGAACTGCGTATAAAAGAGAAAGGTGCAAACTAAAATGGACGAGCAGGCATTATTTTCAATGTCCGGATTACGCATAATAAAGGTAAGAAGGTTTCAAGCTCATTTTGTAATGCTTTTTTACTTGGGTATTTTTACTTACAGTCTTCAACAATATTATGTGGTTTTAATGCCTCCACATTTGTGTGGAGCACGGTTTGCACGAAAAGTCACAGTGGAAATAGTTATTTAAAAAAACTGAATTTGATGGTGTTGCCATAAAAAACGCTTTACAAATCGATAACATTAAATCCTACAAGTTCAATTAGTTCAACAAAATTCTTTATTACGAGCATTTTTAAAACTTTATCGAAGATACCAACTTTCTACCTCGTCAGCATAAAAAGTTATTTTTTTAATTTGATCGTAGTAAGCCATGCCTAATTTTAATTTTTAAAAAGGTTGTGGGAAATATTCTTACGAACAATTCGTCCAAAGATACCCTGTGAATATATTCGATGCTTTGGCCTCTAGTTTGCCAAACGTGTTTTAGACGTCTGATTTATTTGGAATTCCAGTAGCGGGTATTTACACACGATTCAAATCGAGCCTAAACATCTGTTATCTGTGCTAAACCTTTGCCGAAGACACCATCTTTCTACCTCGTCAGTATAAAAAGTTATTTTTTTCTAGTTCAATCGTAGTAAGCCATGCCTCAATTTTACATCTGTTTACAACCATCTTCGCCGGGTTTCTTATCCTTCTTGATGCTAGTCGTTCCGATTTATTTGCTAGCTGGTGCTGAGAACTTCTTGGCGGCAGTATTTCACCCTATACCGATGCCCATTTTCTTGATCCATTTCGCTGCAACTATAACCCGATTTTCTCCAACTTCGTGTTTTTCCTCCTTGACTGCCGTTGCTAGCCCGCTGACCGACATCTACTGTCTACTCACTACTTTTGCTAATATCGAAGCTTGTCGAAATGTTAACCGATCCTTCAGAGTAGCCGTCCAACTTGACATACATCCCTTTCCAGCCACCCTCGCAAAGTTTCGTCCTTGGTCTCTTTGTTAACGTGTTTCTAGAGTGACCGAACTCAAATGACATTTTATGTATCCAAACGGTTTGCAGTATATATTTTTTCCTGAACAGGATAAATTTTTAAAAGTAATTCAAAACACTCATAAGGGGGGGGGGGTTGAACCACACCCCCCCCCCGTGCGCACGGGCCTGGGTGTACGTAATCAAATTGCACCACTTTCGAATTGCTAAAACTATTTTATCATTAGGTATTTTCTATTGAAATTTTGAATAAAGTTAATTCAATGTGTATTATTTACATTGTGTAAGTTTTACTACCAATAGGGCAACCATTTTACGAAAATGGAGTCGAAAAAACATACGCAAATTTTACGCACGTACCTCGAAAATTCAGATCACTCACTCTTAAAAGTAGATTTAAGGAACTTCTTGGGCTCCTTTTATTCACTACTCGTCATAATGTCGGCGTTCCAAAGCAAGTTAGAAATCAGAAGATGTTGAAATTTGCCAAACAATACACGATTTGACAGGCTCTTGTGAAAAGCGGAGCACTTCGTTCATACTTGAAACTACTTGAAACAATGCCACCAAAACGTCTACTTGCATTGCTCAGGTCTCACACTCGTCCTACGTTTATCTGATCGGATTTTGCCTCATGGCAAAACAAGGCAGGCCTCATCGAATATTACTCCCAACTGCATCAATGCGAGTTTCTATGCAATCACGTACTCCTCAACGTCGATCTGAATCCACGGAGCTGTTCTGCTGTTGCTGATCAGCAACACCTTCATATTGTAATGAGCTATCTGCAGCCGTTCATCCAGCTCTCGTTCACGTCTATTATCTCCATCACAAACGCCTCCACTTTTTCAAGGGACTCACCTTTAATGACACATCGTTAAGACCCCATCGTATATCCTATTTCAAAGAGTTGGTCCGAGAATGGAGCCGTGGGGTACGCCCGCTGACGCTCGCATTAACTTCTGCTCTTCGTTTGTCTCATACAACAGCACTCTGCTCTTACTTACCTTACCGTTCAGACTAGAGCCTTGTTGCCTCTTGCTGTATGCAGAAGCCGTCGCCACTCCCCTCGGTCCGTTGCTACTTGTCGCCAGCCTCGCAGTCTTCGAAGGGTCCACAGGTCGTTCTCTATACGGTCGATCCACCGTGCTCGCTGTGCGCCCCGTTTTCGTGTTCCTGTAGGGTCGCCCTCAAGAACCATCTTCACCGGGTCGTCGTCTGACATTCTTACGACGTGTCCAGCCCACCGCAAACGTCCTATTTTTGCGGTATGCGCAATGGATGGTTCTTCCAGCGGATGATGCAACTCATGGTTCATTCGCCTGCGCTACGTTCCGTCTTCCATCTGCACGCCACTATAGATGGTACGCAACAACTTTCGTTCGAAAACTCCAAGGGCGCGTTGGTCCTCCGCGACCATAGTCCAGGTCTCGTGGCCGTAGAGGACCATCAGTCTAATCAGTGTCTTGTAGATAATCAACTTCGTGCGGCGGCTAATTTTGTTCGACCGGAACGTTCTCCGGAGTCCAAAGTAGGCACGATTTCCCGCCAAGATCCGTCTCTGATTTTCTCTGCTGATATCATTGTCGGCGTTTACCAGTGAGCCCAAATACACGAATTCGTCGACCATCTCGATTTCGTCACCGTCAATCCGAACTCGGGATGGGAGGTCCACATTGTCGTCTCTAGAACCTCTTCCTCTCGTGTATTTTGTCTTCGAATCGTTTATGGCAAGTCCAATCCTGCTGATTTCAGCCTTCAATCTGATGTATGTTTCCCTCAAAGTTCCATTCCATTATGTCAATGTCGAATCGCCTCAAAGTTCCATTCCATTATGTCAATGTCGTCAATGTCGAATCCAAGAAATTGGACGGACTTCCTGAAGATCGTGCCACTCGTGTCTATCCCCGCTCTCCTTATTACACCTTCTAACGCAAAGTTGAACAGCAGACACGATAGACCATCACCTTGCCGTAATCCTCTTCGAGATTCAAAGGGACTCGAGAGTGTCCCTGATACTCGAACAACGCAGATCACCCGATCCATCGTCGCTTTGACTAATCGTGTTAGCTTATCCGGAAAACCGTACTCGTACATTATCTGCCATAGCTGGTCTCGATCGATTGTGTCATACGCCGATTTGAAATCGATGAACAAATGATGTGTGGGCACGTTGTATTCGCGGCACTTCTGCAGAACCTGCCGAATCGCGAATATTTGGTCCGTGGTGGCGGGCACTCTGTTCTGGAAGTAGCTTTTCAGGATATGTCATAGATAATCAGGAACCCTCACTTATTGCAGCGCTGCGGCTATGGATTCCAAACTAGCGCTGTTGAACTCATTCTTGAGATCTATCGCGACGACAGCGCAGTATCGTCTCCTGTTCGCTTCTGTTCAGATGCCTCCTCAGCGCTCTCGAGCACTACCCGAATTGCCTCCACTCATGATCCTCTTTCGCGAAATCCGAACTGCCTCTTGGACTCCCCCTCCGTGCATTTCGTCGGCCTTGTCAGGATTCAGCTGGCATATAGACCTATGTGAGGCTGGATCGGTCGGTGGCTTTAATGGTCCATATTTCTAGGAAGTGTATCCAAACACTTCTGCAGAACATGTCCGGATATACCATAAATTAGTTATTGGAGAGGCATTTCGAGTTCCTCTCACCAGAATCCGACACTAACTTAGTGACAGAACTAAGCTAGCGAGAGATTGGCGCTGGCTCCAAAAAAACGAAAACCCAATGTTTCTGAGAAAACCCCCTAGTCCGGCGTGATGTTCCGCGAGAAAATAAGTTCTGATTTAAGCTGATGAGAAACTACTCTCGCGGGACATCACGAAGGACTAAGGGTTTGCTCAGTGATTGTGTGCTTGTGCGACCACACCTGGCTGCTACTCCGTTATCGATCTGGACTAGCTGAAGTTGCACAGGGAATCAGTAATTATTTGTATATATATATATATTTGTATATTTGTATATATTTACACCAACAGGCCCCCTGGCCCCAATGATGACTCCTTATAGACTAATTACATCAAATTAATTTCAACAGAATACTTCATGGTAAAACAGATAATTTACAATCACAGTGGCAACATTACAGAAGAAATAAACATGATAATATCCACAGAAACATATTTCACATATTGCATAAATTAAACAAACAAAACATTTTTCATATTTTAATTTCACGTTGTCCGAAGCCGTAATCCATCCGAAATGTGCGGTAAAGTTTATCGTCCAGGTTTCCATGTTGTGTTAATTCGATTTTCAAATTTCCTACATCGGATATTACGAGGCCAAGTTGTGGCTTGCAAAGCAAACGATTCCCATTTGTTGTTGAGCCTAACTCTGAATGACGCATAGTCAATGGTGTCACACGATTTCCAGATGGGCACAAGTTTTTTTACCTCAACTGTGTCACTCGCACTAAGGCCAAGACATTGTGAGACTAAAGCACTAATTTCGCCTTCACTTACATGGGGTTCAATGTTTGACAGGTACAGAGAGAATTCTATATTTTTCTCCCAAGAACGGCTCCGCGGCGGTATACATACTGAAGCTATCCGACCTCCATCGCTTGATGTGTTTTGCAAATTGACGGATGAGACTGGAGTTGAGTGATGATCACACATTTGCTTATTAGGAACTATTTGAGATAAGGATTGTTGAATCTCCTCAATTTTTGTTTTCATGAGAGATATATCCTTCTCCATGCATGTTGATGGAAATTCCAATTCCGGTGAATCCAGCAGTGAAGCAGTTAAAGTTTTGTTAAAATATTCCAAGCAGTCATCACATAACCAAATTATATTTTTTGAAAGAGCATCGATTTTTGCCTCGTTTAGTCCAACGCATTTGGCATGGAACCGTTTACTACACCTTCCTCCACACATAGTAAACAAGTCCGCTTTGCAGTCGATCGCCGTATAGCACTGAGCCAAAAAATCACATACGTTTCATGTGAAAAAACACCTAAATTTTAAAAATGATTATGAACATCAGATTCATATGCATCAAATAAAACTTATACAATCACCGATGAATTTCAAATATAAAATGAATAACTTTCAATCGTACCCCACATACATTTTATGTGACTATCACATACTCCTAGGGTTATGTGTAAAAAACATAACTATTACAGGAACATACGATGTGAAAAAATCAAACACATTCAACATGGCGTCAAGGAACAGCACGGCGGAGAATACATTGCTCCCCGACTTGTGATTTTTCTAATTAAATGTGAAGACGTTAGAAATATATATCCGCTATCTCTGCTCCAGGTTGAAGATTTCAAGATGGTGTAGAATGTATTTCAAATCAATGATCAACACAGCCCAGTAAGTCCAGCCGAAAAATGCGCCAAAGTTCTGGATGGCTCTAGTTAGTGACCGGTTCCAGTGACACGATTGTTTTGTCACTGAAACCGGATATTAACTAGAGTCAGTTAGAATATCGGCTCAATAATCGGCTGGACTTTACAAGGATACTCCACACCTTTATTCAACCCAGGTTCATTACCTATCAAAGCATTTGAATGTTATTATATAGGCAACTATCAATCGCATGAATATCAGATAAACCCTCTTCACGTAACATGATTGCTATTATACATTTAGTTAACGATCATCTGAATATCAGATAAAAGGTATATAGGTTTCAAATAGAAAATATGTGGCATTCCGATAGAAATTAACTGAACATCACGTAACATATATCTGTAGTCAATACTGGTTTTTATAGGACGGAAGAGAGAAAAGATTATGTGTGAAAATAATAACATTCATGTGAAAAGTATTATGGAAAATATTTACATGTTTTTGCATATAAAAGGTAAGTGATATTTTGATTGAGTGAGCATTTTTTGCATTCCATTCTCCACCGCTACGGGACAATCGAAAATGAATAGCCAATGAACAATGGCTCCTCGGCAGTTGTAAGCAAACGAAACTGTTGGAAAATTATCGCACAAAACACTTTTATTTAAACGTTCTTAATCACCGCATATAAACCACAATGTTTAGACGTTGTAAATTAACAATTTAATCTAATCTACGAACACCGCGTAGTTTTCGTATAACATTCAACTCAAACGAAGAGCAGAAAATATAACAGCCGATGATATGACCGATAGTAATATTATGCTTGGGAGTAGCCAAACTTTTTTCAATGTGCAACTCCTGGTAATCCTAAAGTGTTTATTGATGAACACGATGAAGATCGGCGGAAGGAAATAGAAGGAATGTTAGTC
Source organism: Topomyia yanbarensis (assembly GCF_030247195.1). Lineage (NCBI taxonomy): Eukaryota > Metazoa > Arthropoda > Insecta > Diptera > Culicidae > Topomyia > Topomyia yanbarensis. The sequence continues at coordinate 332,829,626 of NC_080671.1, forward strand.
CGATACTTGCTTTTGCTAGAGGCCGTATATACTACTTCGCGCTCCACAAGTATCACGGGAGGAGGATATTTGTTAGTAAGTATAGAAGTTGGATTCTACTTCTTCATTGCCGACGCCAGAGAGGTGACTCCACTACCTGGACTAGATATCGATCCATCAACTCATGGACCGGGGACCAACGACTTCACTTCTCTTCCGAAGGAAGACGTGACCACAGCTTTTTTACCTCAGAAAAATCTCAACTGGCTGGGATTGAACCCAGACCAACTGGAATCAATGGCGGTCACACTTACCACTCAACCACCGGCGCTGTCCGAAGAACTAGGGGTTTGCTCAAAGCATAAATTGTGTTTTCGTTGTTTGGAGCTAGCATCAGTCCTGTCACTAAGTTAGGTTCGGATTCTGATGAGAGGAACTCGAAATGCCTCTCCGATAACTAATTTAGTTATAGATTTGGTTCCGTTTATGCCCAAAAGTGGTTTAAAACAATTTTCTCCTTAGTGGAGAAAAGCTAGCTTTTACCTACATTTCTCTACACCAAGGAGCCAGATATGCCATATTTTTTTAAGCTGAGAACACTTGAACGCTTCTACAATCTTGTCGTTAGTCAGTCGATCATCAGTGTTTGCTACTTCTTCTTCGCCGTTCGGTGACCAGGTAGTCGGATCGTGCTTCGGAGAGACCCTCAACGAATTTCTTCAGCTTACCCGTACACTTTTTAACTGGCGTCGACGTGCCCTTCATCATGGCCTTGTGACAATGACTTGCCAAACTTGATCTCCCGTTTTAAAGGGTCCCTAGTTTTTCGAAACCCTTCCTTGAGCTCCTCTCCACCTGACTTCGATCCTGCTCTCTGAACGCGCCTTTTGGCTCTGAGACAAACAGCACGTGTACGCTCCCCTCTCTCCGAAAGGTGCTTACGGAACCTTCATTGCACAATCGTACGTCTAACTTCGCAAGAGCTTCCTGCAGGATATACCCTCTTGTGTTTGTACTTCCCAGGCATCGAAGTCACCACCAATGACTACCGGCTTTCGGCCGATCAACAGTTCGGTCAACTGCTCCCATCTCTAGCTTCGAGATGCGTAACAGCTGTAATGACGCCGTTGATTTTAGCGATTACAAAGGGGAATCTGCCCATAGTTTGTATCGCAGCCATTCCCGTTCTATCCACCACCCAGTTACCGTTATCAGGAGGGATTTGATACAGCTCTGCAATCAATGCGACATTACACATAGTTTCTGTCGCAAACTGCCGCAAGAGTTGCTGTGCGGTGTCATAATGATTCAGATTTACCTTTCTTATCCCTATCACCTTTGTTCTGTAGTTGTCCTCTTGTAGGCAGGGCATTTGAAGCCACCCGTCTGATGGTCGTTTCCGCCCTCTGGAGTGCAAAATATGCACTTCGGTTTTTGCGTGCAGTCTCTTGCAAGATGACCCGCATTTTCAGTACATCCTGGATCTATTCAGGCCTTTGCAAGTCCCTGCCAAATGTTCAAAGTTGAAACGTTTGAAGCATATGTCCGCTACTTTATTCACTCGTGGCCATCCAACCGTAACTTTACCTACCTCCAGCGGGTTGCCATCAATGGTTACAGTAGACAAATCATCGCTGTCTGTGCTCCTCCGAACCTCTTCTTTAACCCGATGGTCACGTGCACCTCGACATCTCAACTCGGCTACCGCCAAGAAACCATCCCGGTCCTTGTACACAACCACCGTCTTCGGGTTTATGGCAGATGATAAGCTGTCCCTTCGCCCAGTAGTTGAGCTGTTAATCGTGGGATCTTCCTTCAATTCGAAGAGCGTCTCGCCTTTTCGGTTACATATGGTACATCTTCACCCAGATTCGTCAGCTCCGGATCCTCTCTGACCTTGCGGAGCGCTGCATACGTCGAAGGCAGTGGAGTACATATCAACTACAGATAATGCCTGTATGTATGCAATGATCGTGCTCCACTGAGACTTTAAAATTTTAAACTGCTGGAAAAAATGCGTTGTACATTGCTTACATATAGGACATTTTGTAGGTAAAGAAGTGCGTCACGAAAAAATTCAATTTTCATGTCATAAAACAAGTAAAGAACCTCGCCCCTTGATGTATTTTAGGCATTTTAGGCCAATAAAATGGTGCTAGGAGTGTTAGCTTTTATGACACTCCAAAAAGCTTGTTTACATGGACTTAGAATTTCTTTAACTACAGTACGAGAAATTTTATGACGATATCAAGCAAAATATACTTCGAAAAATCGACGCTAGGCGATAATATTTCGCAAAGGGAATTTGAATTAGCGATGACATCAGTAAATTGTTTTCAGTTCCATCGCAGGGACGAATAACCAGAGTTAACGTCCCCTCAAATAAAACTATCCTATCATCCTTTCAGTGCCATGAAAGAAATGCCTACTAAATACCAACCACAAACTGACATCAATAAACCGAACTAATAGGACCCGAAAGCAGATGAATTCATTTAAACATTTTATTTTTATTCGTGGTTCAAATAAATACATGCTTAATCATATCTAGAAGATTACTACGTTCATGACTCTTTCGTCAGTTTAATTTTCGTTATTCCTTCCTAGATCAAATACTAATAACAATGTTCCGAAACGAAAATGTTGGCCTTAGCGCCAAATTTATAGCACTAACAACAAAATAACATAAGAAACGGTATAATTACAATACATAGCTAGGAACGAGGCAAATCAATCAAATGAAAAAATGAACAATTGTTGTCTACAGACAGTGCAATGAAACGGTAAAATGAGTTTTTTTCCTGACAAACCTAATAAAGCACTTAGTCCTAAGTGTTACTTCCTTTTTCTAGCTAATCTTAAATATTTACTTGTAAATATTTCTACTGCGCGTCCCGTTGCACATTACAGCTTCCGCTTTCGTCCTTTAGCAGCTGGTTTTTTCTCCGTATCTACTGACGCCTCGCTGATGATTTCTTCCTTGCTATCAACAGCATGATGACCGTTGGTTTTCGGTTTCTCAGTGGATTTCTCCGACGTCGACGCCACCGTTTCCGTACTGCTTTCTGCTGGAATGGCTGCGGATGATGATTCTGCTTCTGCTATCTTATTCTTCTTTGATTTGTTCACAGGTTTTGCCTCCGGTACTGGAGTTGGGTCCTGTTAAGAAACATACAAGTTAATGTTTATGCTAATGACGGAAGAATGCGAGATTTCTTACCTTGGACGGCTTTTCCTCTACCAAAAACAAACTGTGTTGACCTCCGCTGGAAACCTTAAGTACCTTTTTGCCCTGCAACTGTTTGCTGACTATGAGTACAGGCTTGGTTTCGTCATCCTCACTGCCGGTTCCTAACTGTTGATTCGAACCCATACCCCATGCGTAAGTTTCTCCACTTTCTGTAACGGCAAACGACGTGCTTTCGCCACAGGAAATCTCAACTACCTTTTTATCGGCTAACGTATCAACTAAAGTAAGCGTTGTTGCATCGGCAGTTACATTGCCTAGACCAAGCCGCCCATACTCTTTACGTCCGATAACGTATACTTTGTTGTCGGTTTTCAAAACCAAAGTATGATGCTGCCCTCCTGTGATGCTTTTAACGTCCGTAAAACTAGTTAGTTCCGGTACAAATACAGGTTTGACAATGTTTTCACTTGGGTTTGGAATGCCGAGCTGACAATAATTATTCAGTCCGAAGGCAAAAATTTTGGAGGTGTGACGATCTTTGAAAAACGTGCAGTAAGTCGAAGCCCAAATGGCGTCTGCGAACACGTACTTCCCTTTCAGTGTAACAATTCCTGGCTTCAAGAGGTCTGTTTTGCCTCGTCTTGATTCACCGGAGGCCGCTCGGGTAGATATTCGACCAAGCTGTCCTTGTTCAGCGCATCCAACCGTATACACATGGCCATTCTCGGTCAAAATAACCAAATGATCTCCCCCGGATGCAATGTCCACTGATTTTATTCCAGGGAGGACCTCAATCGGAAGCCGTTTGTTTCCTTCTAATGTTAAACCCATGTTTCCATGTGAATCCTGTGGGGAAATGACAAAAAAGTAAGGCCCGTTAATTGAAATTTCCCAACAGTTTTGCCTTTGCACCAGCTCATACGCAAACATCCGGAACTTCTCGTCTTTGCAGACCAAAATTAAGCTAGTGTTAGATTAGTCTGAATTGAGTTCTACGGTTATGCATCTTCTTGCGAAGACTACCGCAGCTCGCAGATTGTACTTAAAATGCTAGCAATTCGCATTCTCAATTGGCTATTCTCGTCCCGTAGATTCGACCGAATTACCTTCGACAAAACCACGCGGAATCGAGAAAGCCAAACGTACCCAAACAACGGGTACATTTTTCTGGTTACGAAACCCTTCTTTCAAGAAGGTGTCTTGCTGTGACATTTCCACATGCTTTTTCTCAGACCTTCCCGAAGCAGATGTTGTTGAGTAACAGGTACTCGTGTGGGTGCTCCAAGTGCGAGATTAACACTAGCTTTAAGGTGCCCACCCCATGCTTGGGACGGGGCGACCAGAAGAAGCTCTTTCCGGATTACGTTTGTCGGTGTGAGCCAGCGTAATGATAGTATTGCAGTATGCAAACGAAATTGAAATCTACTACTCTTTTATTCCAGTTGCCTACATATGAGGAGCTCGATGCAAGAATGACACAGCTAGGCAAAAGCTTCGTTTTGACATACAAGGGAAATATTTGTTTTTTTTTTTGATATTTATTGTAAGTTTTGATTTAACAATTAAAATAGCGTGACGAAAAAAAAAATTATATTTTGAGAGGACTTGCTTTGATGAAATGCGGAAGTAGCCAGAAATAAAGACACCACTAATTGCTATGAAAGAAAAAATGTTATGGATTGGATTGGCCAGTATTCAAAAGAAAAAATTAAATTATTCAAATATGATAGCTCCTTTTTCATATTTCACACACCTAACTCACTTTTGATTTAAGTTGGTTCGTTCTTGCACTGAGCCCCTCTTACGTGAAAACCAATATCCATTCGATACTCGCTTTAAATTATTTCAGTTAAAATCGGAGAAAAAGTAGAGATAAAATTAGCGTCCCTTCACAAACAGGTAGTTAAAGACCGAAAAAGGAAACAGGAAAAATATATTTAGCATAATCTCTCTCTTCCAAAATTTGGCAACCGAGCCTATACATTGTAAAGGGGAAACAAGGAAATGCATTTTGTCTTCAAATGTAGATAACACGCGGGAAAACAGCCAACAGCTGTTCACTGACATTACCGTTACAAAAAAAAAACAGAACAAAAGGTGCCTTACCCGAAATGAGCCCCAAGCGTAAACGCGTCCATCATTCAGCAGACAGGCGGAATGGGAATCGCCGGCAGAGATCTTCAAACATGGTGCTGGTAGTTCAATAATTCTCGGTTGAAATTCTGCTCCATCATCATCGGCAGTGACGCGTCCGAGTGCACCCTCGTCGTTGCATCCGAAGGAATACACTTCACCCTTTCGTGTGAGGCAGAGATTATGCATGCCACCGGCAGAAATCTCCACGACGTCCTTCAGACCGTCGACCAAAGCTGGCCGCGTCTTTTCCATAACATCTTCGCCGAGACCTAGCTGGCCTACTTCGCCTTGACCACAGGAGAGCACATTGCCGCTCAACTTGGGTAATATTGGCAGGGATAGCTCGACTGTAGAAAAAAAGATTAGCATTATTTGAACACCCCTAACACTGGCATAATACCTACTCCATATACTTACATTTGTGAGATGACCGGATCATTTTTGTTGGAGGCGCATTGCCGTTACTAGTCGGTTCACGCTTCTCCTTTCCACGAGCCATTGCTTAGATGACGCCTCTGGTATTTGCCCGAGGTAAGAACTCAAGTTGAACTTACCGCCAAGGTTGAGGTTAGAAATAAATCCAATTTTATAAATGCAAGCATACAGAATATGTTGCAACTCATTCGCTAATTCACAAGATTTACATAAATACTTGCTGCTTATTTGGCACTGCACTTGAATTCCAACAAATTTGAGCCCTTCGAATTTTAATATGCAAGGCTTGCGATTTTTTCGGCTGACGATTGATGATGGAATGCAAAGGCACGTTTGTGACCCGTCGTCTACAGAACCACACCGGGTTTTTCGTCCTTTCTTTTGACTTTTCTTCTTCGCATCTTGTGGACCTTCGTTCATTCGCATCTGGCAATATGCTGGCAGTTTTCGTTAACATTATTCACAGATAAACAGAGAAAATATATTTTTTAGGTTTGTGTGTGCAGAAACGGGTCTGTCTTCCAATTTATTACACTAATTACACAAAAAATCTTTATTGGTTGAACGATATAGTAACCTTCTTTTCTTAGAGTGACAAGGATATTAACAATAAACTAAGCCATAGAAATGTTTCAACCGGCTTTTATACCGTTGCGGTCTGCATCGGTAGACAAATTAGATTTCTTTTTATGTTTACCTGCGTTGGACGACGTTGGAGTTATTATGTATTTTGAAACTAAGGCAGTTGTAACGAGTATATAATATTAGAGTGTGTGCGTGAGATTATTTCACCAGATTTATAGCATTTTCGTATTTATCTAGTGCTGCACCAGTTTAGTGCAAAAAAGAGATAGACTTATTACATCCAACTTTGAATGAGTGTAGCATCTATACTATACACTTATTTTCGATTTTGCCGTTCGGTATTTTTTTACCGATCAACTCAGTCCCAGTCACTGTAGCAAGCAGAAAGTTAGCAAAAGTTGAGCAAAGAGAAATTGATGCTGGCAGAGTTTCTGCGAGCATTTTGCGGGATTTGTGCGAGAATTCTGGCAAAGAATTCGCTCAAATGCTGACAGAAGCGGTTAAACCAACCGATGCTGCTCACTTTTATCCAGAGTCCAGCCAGGAATGCACGGCCAAAATCTCTGTACGCTTCCTGCCACATCTTTGTCAGATGGTTTGATCGATTCGTGCTAAATTCTACCAGGTAGGAATTGCCAGGATCTTTGCACAGTTTATGTCCGAGTTATGCCTGGGCTTTGCTCGGTTCCTGTCAAAATTTGCTAGAAAACGCGAGTGAAACCGAGTTAGTTCTAGCTCAAGAACCCGACAGGATACGCGCAGAAATCTTACAGGGCTGCCAACCCAAGACTGGCAGCAGAGATGCCAGGTACTTTTTTCAAATGTCTGCAATAATAATTTTAAAAGTCTGGGAAGTACAAAAAATGAGCGGCAAGCTAGTGTAACCAAAAGCCTTTATATTCAAAAATCTGCAAATATCTGCAACCAAACTAAAAAATCTGCAAATATCTGCAACCAAACGGAAAATATCTGCGTCATCGAAAAAATCTGCAGCTTAAATTAAAAGTCTGCGAATTTGCAGACTTGTCTGCAAATCTGGCATCTCTGACTGGCGGAAATCTACCCAGTTAAGCTGAGCCGGAAATGAACCGGAATTCTGGCTGGTTCCAGTTCGTATTCCGGCTCCAGTGACACAACCGATTCTAGTTAGAATCGGTTGTTGCATTGGAGCCGGAATACGAACTGGAACCAGCCAGAATTCCAGTTCATTTCCGGCTGAACTTTACTGGGTAGCAGAGCAGTCTCTGCCAGAAAATTTACGGATGCATTTGTACGTCAAAAAGTACTGACACAATAGTATTTTATTTACTGAATTCTTGTTATACTTTACCGATTAACCCTGCAAAAGTTGACAGCTCAAATAAACTTTTCTTTCGCCGAACGTTCGTCAAATAAACAAATTACTGAACTTATTGCGAAACGTTCAGCTGTGTAAAAAATGCTGGTAAAAAATGCGGGGTTCGGTGAAAAAAAAATAAGCGTGTACATCGGTGTACTGCGCGGTCGGAAACGAAAATGCCATTAAACTCACTTTTCATAAATACCATCGGGTTTATCGTCGATCTTAGGCTTATCCTGGGCCCCTGGGACAAAACATCATATATTGGTCTGAAAAAAGCATCCCGTATAAATAAATACCATTCCAGAAAGCTTCGAAACAATTTCCAAACTATTCATATAATACTCGTGATATTGGGAATACTATTGATATATTCCATCATTATAATTTAACTATATATTGAACTACAAGAAATACATTGCGACGAATCGTTCGCCGAATAGCGCTACGAATCTTGCTGCGACGAAAAATAATCGTCGCTTTTCCTTTGGAAAAGTACGGCCAATATTTCAATAGAAAGAATTATGTGCATGCTTTTGAATGCAATGCTACATCAAATCGTGTAAAAATATGCAATTGATAAAGATGAGAAGATGAGAACTTTCATTAGCTTGATATTTCACCATTGTGGCGGGGTGAATTCAGTACATAATTTTCATTACAATATTATGCCAATTCAAATGGAATATCTAAAAAAAGATGTAATATTCACGTAGCTTTCCTACTATTTGATATTATGTGATTGAGGTATAATTACAGTTAAAACATAACAATATTGTGATTAATTCATCATTGCGTCAATATTTGATGCCCATTCAGTGGCTATTGTATCGACATTTTTTACAATTATTTTTGCTGTGTAGGGAAGCTACTTGGGACCGTTTATGTTTCTGCTTTACTTCAATGACGTGTGTTGAGTGCTGATAGCTCCTCGCCGGTCCTGTACAGATGATTTCAAAATATTTCATCTCATCCGCCAAATTCATGATCGCCGATTTTCCCAAAAACGTCATGTAACTTTCGATGATGGCTATGAAGCAAGAACTGCGCGTGTTTGTTCTGGTTTTTTATTCGCTTGATATGGTTACCCTACTTTTCTACGGCTCATGTACGTACACGTCACATGACACAAACACTACATCACTATCTGGTGGAAAATAATAAACAAAGACGGCAAAATCAAACGGGATTGTTTTCAACCAGGAAACTGCAGAAGTGTTCGTAAGACCGGGCGACAAGAACTCAAATCCGGGTAGCGTGTTTGGCCACTTTCAAGAATTTTGCGAGATTATGATAGAATAATGCTGTCAGTTTCTCTTTGCGTGACTCTCTTATCGTAAGGCTCTGTTCGTCGCAGGGATGCCATTATGCCATTTTTTTGGAACAGCCAGAGCTTTTTGCATCTTTTACACAAAAAGATAAACCTCTCGTTCTGCCAGATTTTTAAATTATACACGCAAACTAAAAACTATCTAAAATTGATTTCCTTTGACTCAATCTCAAGGTATCGTGGAGGAAGGTAAAATTAGGTAAACCGTGTCGAAGGTAGTTTCCATTTTACCACGGCAAAAATTACAACTCATTGATAGGTTTTTTGTACTCAAATTAAGTTAAATTTACCTAATTTTGAGTATACCCCAAACAACTCAAAAGTACCTTCGTCCACGGAAGACCTCGACTGAGTCGAACCTCTCGTTTTGATTTTGACAACACTAATAAGTGCGAAAGCGACGCGCAACTCAAAAGTAAGTTAAAAGAACTTATTCTATAGGTAATTTTATTTAACCGTGTATATTTATATAAGACATAGCTGCTACTAAAAATTTTTTGGAAATGTGGGTCATATTTTCCCGAATTTAACATTTTTAGTTGAATTCTCGACAAACATAATTGTTGGATTTTCTTTGAAAAATAGTTGCAACCCTGGTCCGCCGGCATTAAAAAAAGATAAACAAGTCACCGAGTGTCAAACGCAGCAGCCATCCGCCTACACAACTACACTTTCGCTTTACGATATGGCCTCGTCGATCGAAGGATGAGCAGTGATCCGGAAAGTAACTCCGAATTGAGCCACCATATCCGCTTCAAATACTGTCGCAACCGACCACTGTATCGTAAATCGAAGAAGCTGACGGCAGTTAAGGTAAAAGTTCTTTTTTTCAATTCGAATGTTTCAAGGTCTTGTTTACAATAATTATTCCAATTGCGTTTCATTGTGCACCTAAACTGGCAGGTCTATTCGGTTGCAAACGAATCTCGGCACTTGCTGGTGTTCGGTGTTCCGCAGATCAAACTGCTTCGCGAGCTGAAAAACGAGTTCCAACGTTACGGTACGGTTCAACTCGTACATAACGTGACCGAGAGTATCGGAGCGACCGGAAATTGTAAGTATCCATTGCAGGCAGTGTTGCTGTATAAGCTGGGTTTTTAGGGAGCTCCGGCTTTTGGAAAGTTGGGAGTGGATGAATAGGTGCGGAACAACGCATATCATTTGATTTCAATTATATTTTGAATAGGGGATGGTAATATTCATAATATTCGGATATAAATATGGTAATTGTTTACTTTAGGTACTTCATCCCCTGTAAGCGCAAAACGTGTTTCTTTTGAAAATATGCTAGTTTAGTGTGGTAGATTCATAAACATTATTAACCTTATTGTTCTTCCGAAAAGGTTTAAAGGAAAGCTAGGTTAATGTGGCTATGCTGCATAGCTGAGTCCAAGGATACGGCGTACGAGATGGCCGCGTACTCGTCATCCGAAACGCAAGCAAGCCTGTGATCCACTCGTACGGCGCATCCAATGTTTCAGTAGGCTTGATGCTCTCGCTATGTCATTAGCCTAGCTCCGACTCTATCATTGCATTTGGACCCATCAGTGTGGAATATCGTGCATTGTCGGAATCAGCTCGCCAGTAGCTCTCCGACTATTGTTTTTCTGGTGGATCCCCGACTCTTAGTTTGTTTAATTGTCGTACATTTACCACGCGGTAGTTTGGCCCCAATCATTCTTAAATATCGATGTCTGAAATCGTAGGGTATATTCACCATCCTACAACGCTCCCAGAAGTTAAATGTCCGGTCCAACCTTTCACAACTGTTTTGTTTTCGGAACAGCTACCCGATCGATGGTAATGTTACGCACTAGATCTTCATTTGAAGTAGTATTACAGTAGAAGAGGTTCGATTTGGTGGCAGGTATTCCATGGTACTAAGTTGTGTCGTATACCTTGGAGAGATCCAACGAGGCTATAAGGCTGTGCTCATCGGTTATCAGATCTTTCTAACTTTGTAAAGTACGCATCAGTACCACATCAAGAACAAAAAGCTTGTTGCCGTTCATCGTGTCCCACCACTGACCCTAGCTTAGCGATGAGTCGTCTGTTTATGCGCTCGCTTTTTCATACACCTAATGAGTAAAATCGGCCGGAAAGCAGCAGGTCCAGAGCCGTTGCAATCGGGTTATGGAATTGGAACAACTTATGCGGTCCGCCAGCTAAAGACAATGATGCCATTAAATTAGCAAGGGACTGGAAGGTATATTAAGAGTCATAGTACTCAAGGGAGAGCAATGATTTGAAAGGAGAAAGTTTAGAAAAGCGTGGAAGGGTCATATGTGCAAACTTAGAGTTTACCGGCGACTTAACCCTTTGTCTGCTACCGTAGGAGTCAAGATCTTTTTGCATTAGAAATGCGAATCACCTGAGTCTACGGCATGTCCGGACAAGTGTAAAGTAACTTGTTACATCATGCTGTCCGTTCCGACATGTCTAAATGCTAAATATAAAATCCGAACAGGTACCAGAAGGTCAAGGACGGCACTCAACCACTTTGATATCGTTGGTTTAATTGTGCACAATTGAGGTTAGGTGATACGTGACTTGAGTATGGTTATATAACCATACTTGTTGGGAAATTAACAAGATAGAATAATTGACCGATGTAAGTAGCCATAAAAATACTCAATGAAGAGTAATATTAATCAATTTCATCAGCTTTTAGCTGATACCGCTTGGAATACATTTCTTAAGGTGTTGCTGTTGCTCCACCCAACAAATCTAAAAGATAGTATGACATAACCGCGAAGCTATGCCGAATAGCACAAGAAGTACCCACATCGTGGAAACACACTGTAACCTGTGCAATGAACCTGACATGGATCAGATGATAAGCTGTTGTCACTGCGATTCGTGGTGGCATTTCACCAGTGTGGGTGTAAACCACAGCATTGCATCGACAGACCGACCGTTTACATGCTCAAACTGTCAGAGACCGTCGGCACAGATTCCGGTGATTGATGCACCCGGAAGCAAGGCTAACAGCAAAGCAGGAGCTTTTCGAGCTCTTCAACTTGTAGTGCTGGAGCAAAAAGGGCTCGCTACAGCTCGAGAGACTTGAAACCCAGAAGACTTTGGCTATGAAGCGTATAGAGTTGAAGCGTCGGGAGCACAAGCGGAAGGTGGAGCAAGAGAAGCAGAAAAAGGAAGCAGAGTTTGAGCGGAGGCAATTCCAACTAGAGCAGACGGTAATGAACGAGTTATCCGTTTGAGAGAGGTGATCGACCTTGATGGGGAAGACGATGAAAACGCCTCAGTGCAGAGTTCCTTCAGCAAGGTACAGCAGTGGAAGGCCGCCCATTCGAGGTTAGTTGCCCCGATGGAGCTGAGATTCGGCAGAAAAATTCAAGCGTGTAGGGGGTATTATCGATCGAGTAGAAAGCACAACTGCACCAATAGTTGGTAGAGGTCAGGCTAACATTTCCTCGGTTACTTCCGCGCTCGCCAGGCCTAGCAAAAGCATCTCAAATGTAATCCCCAGCAGTATGCTTTCCAAAACTATCTCCTTTCACCCAGCCTCCTCCAGCAGGCAATTCGTTTGTCGGTAATAGTTGGTAGAGGTCAGACTAACATTTGCTCGGTTACTTCCGCGCTCGCGAGGCCTAGCAAAAGCATCTCAAATGTAATCCCCAGCAGTATGCTTTCCAAAACTATCCCTTTCCTTTCACCCAGCCTGATCCAGAGGCAATTCGTTTGTCGGTAATTTGCAGTCGCCGCGCAATCGACCGCAGTGAATCAAGCCAGCACAGGCCCGAGAAGAGGTCCAGTGATAGTGGAAGAATTACTGGGAGAAGAGCATTTCCAGTCGTACGTAGGCCAACCATTACCGTCTGTGATCCCCGCTGTGCAAAGGTTTTCGAGAAGGCAGACAGTGCCACCAGAAATCCAATTGGGATCGCAGGGAAAACCACAGCTTGCGAAGTTCCAGGATAGTGCGGAGCAACCTCCGTTGTATGACGAGCAGGCGTATTGGGGACCGATACCGCGACAATTGGCAGCAAGACACATTATGAACAAGGAGTTGCCAATCTTTTCTGGTAATCCGGAAGACTGGTCGCTATTCATTAGCTCGTACGTTAATTCTATTCAGACGTGCGGTTTTTCGAAGGAGGTAAATTTGGCGCGGTTGCAACGGTGCTTGAAGGGCACGCGCTTGAGTCGGTGCGGAGTCGACTGTTGCTACCAGCGAGCGTCCCGAGTGTTTTAGCTACGCTGGAGACATTATATGGTAGACCGGAATTGTTGATCCATACGTTGTTGCAGAGGATCCGAGGGGTGCCTGCGCCAAAACAGGAAAGACTTGATACGCTAATCGGTTTCGATATGGCGGTACAGAATTTCTGTGATCATCTGTAGGCCAGATTGTTTCATTTGAAAAAAACCCGGGGCATCGGGTGACAGACTGCTCAGAGTTCGGCAAGAAAATGGTCGACGGACGCTGGGATACAATACATAAACTCGGCTTGTGTCGGCTCTGTCTTGGAGCACACGGAAGGCGCCCATTCAAGAATCGCAAGCAATACGATATCGACGGATGTCAACGGCGACACCACCCTTTGCTGCACTCCACATGGGACATAAATGAAGCCCAGCAGGCCAGGGAAAATTGAAAGTCGCCGGGAAATGACTGTAAGAAATTTACGAACGACGTCAATTCGGTGAAGAATGGATCCAAGCAAGAATCGAGTGAAGCTAAATCAAGTAGTTCCAAAGCTGTCACCAACCATCATTCCGCTGGGAAGGCTAGGCTATTTCGTATTAGTCACTGGACTTTGGGAACAATCGTTCTGTATCCGTGTACGCTTTCTTGGACGACGACTCGGAGAGAACACTGATTAACGAAGAGTTGATAAAGGAGCTTGGGGTTGTAGGAGATTCACAACCATTGTGCCTACAGTGAACGGTGAATGTGAAGAGATCAGAAGCTAATTCTCAACGAGTCGCATTGGAAATAGCAGGACGAGTTTTTTCTTGGACGTGCGCACCGTAAGCAAGCTAGACTTACCACGACAGTCCTTGAGGTACGCAGAACTCGCAGAAGCTTTTCCGTAACTGAAGGGCCTACCGGTCGATGATTACGATACAGCGGTACCTCGTATCCTCATCGGAAACGATAACGCTCACGTTACGTCGACACTCAAGCTACGGGATGGCCGACCGGGAGAGTCGATAGCAGCAAAATCACGATTAAGACAAACGGTTTACGCCAGCCTGGACAAGTCAGGAGATATAGTTCATAGTTTCCACATATGCGAGTGCTAGGAGGCCGAGCAGACCCTACATAAGCTCGTAGAGAAGTCGAGAGTCTGGGTATAATGGAAGTCGCCCATCCTGAATCCGCAGAAGTTCAACGAGCAAATTGGACCCCGATGGAAACTACTAAGCGGGTCGGACAGCGATTCGAGGCTGGGTTTCGCTGGAAGTACAATAACTTCGAGTTCCCGGACAGATACCAGATGGCGGTTCGGCGACTGCAGTGTTTGGAAAGGCGTATGCAGAAGGATTTGCTCATCGGCGAAAGTGTGAGGGCATTCTGATTTCCAGGCGAAAGGGTGCATTCACAAAGCGTCCCAGAAGGAGCTCGACGATTCAGATCCCCGACGTACGTGGTACTTGCCTTTAGGAGTGGTCATCATCAAAGAAGCCGTCCAAAGTTCGTATCGTCTGCGATGCTGCGGCCAAAGTGGATGGAGTCGCACTCAACACGATGCTATTGAAAGGGCCGGATCTACTAAATACGTTGCTCCATGTTCGATATGGATTCCGGGAGAAACGGGTCGCTCTGTGCGCGGATCTGAAAGAGATGGTTCACCAGATTCAGATTCAACGACTGTTTTGGCGTGATGATCCGACACAAGCCCCCGAGGTGTCAGCTACGTTTGGTGAGACGTGTTCACCGTGTTCGGCACAATTTGAACGCTAAGGAGCATTCAAGACAGTAGCTGCAGCCGAAGCAATTATCAGAGAGCATTACGTGGATGACTACTTGTACAACGCTGACGACGTTAACGAAGCGTTGAAGCTGGTACACAAAGTCAAACTGGTTCGCTCTTTTGGCGGATTCCATCTACGGAACTGGCTTTCGAACTCCACCGAGGTTCTTGCACGGATAGGGGGGAGCGACCCAGTCACGGAAAAGTGTCTCCAGCTGGACAAGAACAGCTCAACTGAATGCGTGCTTGGGATGTACTGGAAGCCGGTCGACGATGTCTTCACGTTTACAACGACGCTAGCGGAGGGTGCGGAGCATCCAACTGCCTCATTGCGAGTTGTAATGCGTCCATTCGATCCGGCAGGATTGTTGTGTTTTTTCCTCATCCACGGCAAGGTACTAATCCAGGAGCTGTGGAGGGCGAAGACGACATGGGATCAACTGATTCCGGGGGAGTTACTTGGGAAGTGGATGCGGTGGACGAGTTTGTTCAATCATCTTGATCAGATTAGCGTTCCGCGTTGCTATTTTCCGCAACGTTCGGTGAAAGATATCATGTCACTGCAACTGCATATATACGTGGACGCTAGCTAAGAAGCTTATGCCTGTGCCGCTTACTTTCGGGCGATATTTCTGGATGGGATTTCTGTGGAGTTAGTCGGTGGGAAATCTTAGGTAGCTGCAGCCACACTCCGTCCCACGGTTGGAGTTGATGGCAGCAATAATCGGAGTACGCTTGATGAAGGCCATCCTCTCTGGGCACTCGTTGGTAGTCGGGAAGACAGTGTTATGGTGTGACTCCGAGACGGTGCTGGCTCGGATAAATTCGGATCATCATCGGTATCGCCAGTTTGTCGCTTGCCGAGTGGGTGAGATTTTATCCAAGTCAGAACCTAAGCAATAGCGTTGGATATTATCCAGAAAGAATGCCGTCAACGATGCGACAAAGTGGGGGAAAGGGCCGTATTTGTCCTCAGGCGGCCATTGGTTTGCCAGACGATGAATGGACCGTATATGCAGATTCAGCCGGCACGACGATCGATGAAGAGCTGAGGTTGTGCCTGGTGCATAAGAAGGTTATCGTACCACAACTTGTGAACTGGGAGCGATTCTCGAAACTGACACATTTGGATCGATCGGTAGCAAATGTTCTTCGCTACGTACAAAATCTAAAGCCAACAGTGAAAAAAGAAACTCGATTGGACGGACCACTCACTCAAGAGGAATTAGCAAATACCGAGACAACAATCTTTCGTTGGGTGCAGTGTGAACAGTATCCGGAGGAGGTGGCGACTTTATCAGTAATGCGGGGCAAGCAGCCTGGACAACAGGCGCGACTGGAGAAAACCAGCAAAATATACAAACTGTCTCCGTACTTGGACGAAGCAGGTGTTCTACGTTCTAATAGCAAGATATGTGCTGCGATCGTCGCTGCGTTTGACATTAAGTTCCCAATACTATTGCCGAAGGGCCATCCAGTGACTAGACTGCTGGTTGAAGGGTACCACCAACGATTTCTTCACGCCAATGGCAAGATTGTCGTGAACGAGGTGAGACAGCGTTTTCACATATCGCATCTGCGTCCATTCGTGCGCAAGGTAGCCAAGGCGTGTGCCATGTGCAAAGTCAAGAAGCCACGTCTGGTGAACCCGCCCCGAACAGCTTTACTCCGCGGTCAGGTTGCAAGCGTAGGTACGTCCATTTTTCTACGTAGGCATCGACTATTTCAGGCCGATCGGCGTGCGGGTGAACCGAAGTATTGCAAAACGATGGGTAGCTCCGTTAGCGTGCATGACCACACGAGCAATCCATCTCGAAGTCACTCACACACTTTCAACGGAATCTTGCAAGATGGCGATCAGGCGTTTCGTCGGACGCAGACCTGTGGAGATTCGCAGCGACAGGGGCACAAATTTCGTGGGATCGAGCAACGAAC
This sequence comes from Topomyia yanbarensis, assembly GCF_030247195.1. Classification (NCBI taxonomy): domain Eukaryota; kingdom Metazoa; phylum Arthropoda; class Insecta; order Diptera; family Culicidae; genus Topomyia; species Topomyia yanbarensis. Next base: position 332,846,494 of record NC_080671.1, read on the forward strand.
TTAATGGGATGGGCAAAATCGAGCGCCAGCTTGCCGAAACGTTCACAAACGCGAACACGAAATGGGTGTTCAACCCACCTGGAGCACTCCAGTGAAAACCGCTCTCACTGAAATGTCTTCTCGAACGCCGAACGAAGAAACGTTGGCAACGTTGCTGGTGGAAGCTGAGATTGTGGTCAATTCAAGACCGCTAACATTCGTTCCTCTGGAGACGGCGTAACAGGAGGCTTTAACACCGAATCACTTTCTTCTATTGACCTCGAGCGGTGTAATACAGACTCCGAAGACGTTGCTGGATCCAAGGCAGGCCTGCAGGAACGACTGGAATCTATGCCGAACACTGGTAGACCTGTTTTGTTGCCGATGGGTGCGGGAATATCTTCCTACCATCGCACGTACCATGTGGATCAAGGAGACGAAACCGATCGAGGTAGGGGATTCGGTGATCATTGTGGAGGAGAAGATACGCACGGGTAGATCCGAGGACGTGTAGCCAAGGTCGTCATAGGCCGTGATGGATGAGTTTGTGATGCCGTAGTGCAGACCTATGATGGAATGGTTCAATGGACCGTTTGAAATGGGAGCACGTCGTTTGGCATAAGTTCGTTTGGCATAAGTTCATTTGGCATAAGTTCATTTGACATAATGTTCATTTGGCATAACCGTAGGTGACAAATACGGTCGTTTGGCATAATGTTCATTTGGCATAATGGTCATTTGGCATAATGGTCATTTGGCATAATGGTCGTTTGGCATAATGGTCATTTGGCATAATGGTCGTTTGGCATAATTTGAAATATACATTGAAATCTCTGTTATATTAGGCGTTGACGATGCCTACTGTGGCTACGCCACATCACTTTAAACGTGGTGCTGTCCGACATCGCTCCGCTCCGTCGGACTTAAACTAGCTGATAGCCCCTATGTTTAAGTAATCCGGGCAAACGAGTGGATCACAGATTTGCTTGCAAGGGGCTGCCGTTCCGACGGGGGTATACAGATTCAAAGAACTGCTCATGTTTGAAAGAAGGAGTCAACTCCGAAGTTTAAGTAATCCGGGCAAACCAGTGGATCACAGATTCGCTTGCAAGGGGCTGCCGTTCCGACGGGGGTATACAGTTTCAAAGAACTGCTCATGTTTGAAAGAAGGAGTCAACTACTAAGTTTAAGTAATCCGGGCAAACGAGTGGATCACAGATTCGCTTGCAAGGGGCTGCCGTTCCGACGGGGGTATACAGATTCAAATAACTGCTCCTGTTTGAAAGAAGGAGTCAACTCCTAAGTTTAAGTAATCCGGGCAAACGAGTGGATCACAGATTCGCTTGCAAGGGGCTGCCGTTCCGACGGGGGTATACAGATTCAAAGAACTGCTCATGTTTGAAAGAAGGAGTCAACTCCTAAGTTTAAGTAATCCGGGCAAACGAGTGGATCACAGATTCCACTCGTTTGCCCGGATTACTTAAACTTAGGAGTTGACTCCTTCTTTCAAACGTGAGCAGTTCTTTGAATCTGTATACCCCCGTCGCAACGGCAGCCCCTTGCAAGCGAATCTGTGATCCACTCGTTTGCCCGGATTACTTAAACTTAGGAGTTGACTCCTTCTTTCAAACATGAGCAGTTCTTTGAATCTGTATACCCCCGTCGGAACGGCAGCCCCTTGCAAGCAAATCTGTGATCCACTCGTTTGCCCGGATTACTTAAACATAGGGGCTATCAGCTAGTTTAAGTCCGACGGAGCGGAGCGATGTCGGACAGCACCACGTTTAAAGTGATGTGGCGTAGCCACAGTAGGCATCGTCAACGCCTAATATAACAGAGATTTCAATGTATATTTCAAATTATGCCAAACGACCATTATGCCAAATGACCATTATGCCAAACGACCATTATGCCAAATGACCATTATGTCAAATGACCATTATGCCAAATGAACATTATGCCAAACGACGGCATGTGTCACCTACGGTTATGCCAAATGAACATTATGCCAAATGAACTTATGCCAAATGAACTTATGCCAAACGAACTTAAGCCAAACGACGTGCTCCCGTTTGAAATGGTAGGATAACAAAAGATTATACGTCAAGATAGTAGAGAAGAAGGAGGTATAAATTCAGATTGAGTAGACACCATGACCCGCGTTATGCGAATTTTACTGCGTTCGAAATAATTGTTTTACATTGAATATTCATCCTTGCGACGTGTTCGGTTGAACATTTGTGGAGCGATTCATACGTTAAATTTCAGACCATGGTTTACTTTGAATATTGCATTTTTACATTCTAATAGAATTAAACAAGTCTCAAGCATGGTTTAAAATTTCATCATGTTATGCTGACCGGGAATGGATGATTCTCGTGTGTCGGTAAAATAAATGTACCATAAATTATCCAATCCGACCTTCCCGAATGAATCCAATCGAATGAACAAATTAAACACCGGAACCCACTATTCCATAATATACGCCAGTTCTGCATCTATTCCTTGACCAAACTGTCACAAATACTCGGACGAACACATACACAGATAAACATACGACTAGCACATAATAATTCACGTAGGCAGGGATGCCATTATGCCAGATTTATCTGGCACAGCAAGAGTTTTTTGCAGCTTTCAGACAAAAAGACAAACCTCTCATTCTGGCAGATTTTTGAATTAAAGAAGTGATTGCACTCACATTTTGGAAATTTGGGGCATATTTTCCAAAATTTATCAAAAATCTATTGATAAATATTGATGACTTTGAGGTCGCTTTTAAGTGACAGATTTTGCCAGACATTTTTAGTTGATCTGCCAGATACTCTTTGAAAAATAGTGGCAACCCGTAGGCCCGCCAGTCGGCCAGGGCCAGTCGACGCGTACATGCTCGCGGTTGATCGTTAAGACTGATGCAGAGTATGAAAAAACACAAAACGTAAAAAAAGGCTTACAAAAACCTCTCGGCCACTTCGATGGACCACTTTTGAGGCGCTATAACCGTTTTAAGGCAATTTATCTGTTAGATGTTCTTTAGCACTGATGCATCAAATATGTTTGATGATGTTTGCAATATCGTCAGACCCATCAACTTAGGGGAGGGTTTTAACCTTATGTGCGGGGTTGGGAAACGAACCCAGTTGAACTGCGTACAAGGCAATCAATTTACCAACTACGCTATGCCACCCCTAGGTTTTTGAATAAATTTTGTTCTAATTGAAAAGCCGGCTTTGTGATTTTCAGGGGGACGGTGTCTAGCAAGTATTTCGTACCCAACATCAGCTGGACCGGACCTGATTGTCACGGTTAAACAGCAATAAATAATACCTTTTACAAATATTTCAACGACTAGTACACGAGACATGCGAAACCGCTTACCCAATATTCTCTTTTTGGGGTGAAGTAACCAAAAAACGTGAGATGTTGGGTATGCGCAAAATATATGTGATTTAACAGCCTACCCCCACGGTGATTTTACTCTCTAAAACATTGTTTGAATGTATTGTAATCGCTAGTGGCTTAACCCTTAAATGCGCAAAGTTATTTTGAAAATATCTTAAAATTATCGTAGTAACGTATTAAAGCTAAGAAACAATTTTCACAAAGTTCGAAAAAAAAATATTTGCGTCTTTAAGGGTTAACGTTTCATGTGTGATGCGATAGCTGTTTTGAGCGCATAAAGTGGATATACGTTTTCTACAATGACCTGAGAATAAAATGCATAAAACTTTGGCCATATATAAGTAACCAGATTAAATTTTCAGTTGATGTTGAAGCATTCACCGATGTATTCCATGTGAAGTTTGAGAAGCTCGAAAAAGCTCGCAGAGCAAAGAAATTTTTGGATGCCAAAAATTTCTACGGAGGCATCCTGCACATCTCTTATGCACCGGAACGGGAAACTATTGAAGAGCTTCGCGAAAAACTTCAACAAAGAAGAAAAGAAGTACGATTCAGGATTCATAGCAATCATCAAAGTGCACTAAACGCAATTAGAAAACGAGAACTAGCGAGCGACGATACAAAAAGCTCTGTTTCTGCGAAACGCATGCGAACTGCATAGGCTGGTACGAATTCTGGCAGCACGGCTGTGAAACAATAGCGGTCCCGTATGAAACACTGATCACACTCTCGATCGCTAGTTAGATACACGGTTACGGTTCAGGCCTACATGATCACAAGAGATTAGAAGCCATGAAAATTCCTAGAGAGGTAATACCTGCACTTGTTTCGTATGTTGTAGCATTAATCTGTTTCACGTTGTTTATAGGTACAATGCCAAACCTGCTCGCAAGTGTTCTGCTGTGCAAAGTGCCGACAGAAACATGAGGATAACAATCACAAGGAGATGAAAGCCATTCGGCAGATTTGTTACATCTGCAACGATAAACCGTTTCCGTTGCGAATTGATACCAAAATTACTCCGACTAATCTGTTGGTAGGGCACATCTTGAAAGAACACCTGCCTTTGCGTTGCAACCGGTGTACTAAGGTAAATTGTGCTATAGTTTAGTATGGTGGGATTTTTGAGGTTATTTTCTGTAGTTGCAGCACTGATCGCTAAATGGATATGTAGATGTATTTATTTTTTTTCCTTCCATTGTAGGTCTTCCACACTGCTGCCGATTTCGAGTCCATAGCTCGATGTTTCACCGCAAATGAGAACGGCTACGAAATAGTCGACACCGCTTGTTATTTGGAACGTAGCAATATTAACATACCAACAATTATGGAGGGAGTCGTGGTCGTCCATCCTGAGCTTGAACTGGACAACAAAGAAAATATTGATGAAAATTGCAGTACCGTTTCATCGGAACATTCTAACATGCAAAAAGATCAACTGTTACCACAGACAGTAATTAAGGTTAAAGGCCGTACCTTGACGCTGAAGCCTCCCCGGATATCCGAAGAACTAAACACCGGTACTGACCCAAACGAGGAAATTGGAGAACTGAGCAAAGCAAAAAATACGCCCCTCTCGATGATCAACCTACGCTGGATGAGAAAGAGCCGCCAGAGTTTTGATAGTTTGCTGTGTACAACTAGTAACATTTCAGCTGTAAATGCATCCGAGGAGGGATTCCATGCCCCACCCAGTTCGAACAAAAAGCTAGTTCGAACTACTTCGACTCCGATGATGCATGGATGTCTGCCCTACATGAAAATAACGAATGAGTCTTACACTAGTGCAATGGGACATATGTCCAGTATACGTAACAGCAATAGTGGTAGTGATTCTGATAAGACTGATGATCCGACGCCACCTCCACAGACTTCCTACGAAATTCACAAGGTACGCGCGATCAGTCGAAATCGATCCCGGGTTGCCGCCACCCCCCTTAGACAGGTCATGTCGAAAAGTATTCAACGAGCAATTGCCCAGCATGGATATTATTCCAAGATGCTCGCCCCAGGAACTCAACGCAAGATGAGCTTCAACTCTACCGCTAGTAGTGGACTAAATAGCACTACTGGTTCTCCTTCCCGTATTGCATTGGATCTACGGACGACGCCAGCACTGAAAAGAGCATCCAGCGAATCGTCCTCGTTTCACAGGACGGCAAAACTGGTTTGTCTTCCAAAGTCGCACAGTGAAGATTCTACAATGGGTGATCCTAGTTCCGAGTATTGCGACACCCATCAGAGTTTGAATTCTCAGACTAGTAGCGAAATTTTGGAACAAGAAAACCGTGACAATCAAAGAATTGACGATGAAAGTTTAGTCATCAGGCAGAAGGCAAATCCTAAACTGGCTCTTAGCTATCATGACACGCCTAAAATAACTGGAGGAATGTTAAAGAAAATTATTACTTTTGCCTCGCCAGAGATGACTCGGCTAGGCGAAGACGAAGCTGCCGATGAAGATGGGGATGTGTGGGGTACGCCATGTGCTTTACCTCCTAGAAGTTTTAGCTGCTCAGTTATAGGAGATTCGCGCTTTGATTCCATTCTAACGGATGATAACAGTGACGCTTCTGGTTCGGATGAGGTGTTCATTTCGTCGCCAAAAACAAAATCTTGTCAACAGCAGCTAAAACTAATATCACCAGCTGCCAGCAGCGGTAAACTGTGGACTATCGTTTCAAACGTTATTCGACTCGCAACTCGAGGAGATATCCAAGAAGAACTCGCCGGACCGGCACCCACTTCTTCCAGCGGTTCTGAGAGTGAGAGAAAACTTTCATCGACTATAATAAAAAAGGCTGCTTCCTTCGCTGGTTTCCTGAAAAATCGTTTTCCTGCCCGACAGCAGAATCCGTCTTCATCCGGTTCCGACGAGTCCTCGGTGCATGATAACCTGGGAGGTCTCAAACGCCGACGGACGGCTTCCATGTACACTAGGCCGTACGAGTTTTTCGGGAACACTGCTGCTGTGATGCTGAGTTCAAGTCCTCTGGCCAAAAGAAAGCGAATTCAAGGAAGACAACCTATCGAACGTATGAGACGCAACAGCAGCCGGAGCGGTAGTGCTAGTGATATTTGACGAGAATTGCACAAGTAGATAGTTGATTCGACTAGTGGGTTCGGTTTCTTGTGTGTGTACTCGTTCCTAATACTACTTTTTCTGAGTTTTTAATAAGTTATACTGAATGGAAAAAAAAGTTTGTAATTGCATATTCCTCTTGCTATAAGGTAAATGTAACAGTGCCATAAATGTAATAAATTATTAATAATGAAGACTCTATCGCGTTATATGTCCTCTAGCAAGTTTTAATGTTGTAGCTTTTGATGAATTATGTTGAATGAAAATAGAATTTGGGCCAGGCATGAGAACAAAAACGTAGGCGAACCAAATCCGTAAGATTAATTCGGTAAAAACGAAAGAATTTTTTAAAAATCGCTGTGGCGCTATGGAGTGTTAAGATATTCGTCCAAATTTCATATAATAATGCCACAAATGAACAATATTTTCTCAAAATTTCATTGAAAAATGCTGAAAATTGAACGAGTGACAGTGAATCTCCGGAGGCGTTTCTTCGAAAACTTTTTTTGCGGTGTACATAACCCAAAATCTACTAGACCGATCGTTAAAAAAATTTGCAGTCCTTTTTCACAATTTCATGACGTCATGACGGGAGTCTTATTTTTTCTCGATTTTTTAATTTTTCCCAGCCCTATGAAGCCAAAATCCATATTTCCGCCAATAAAAATTATTTAACATGTAATTGTAACAATAATAACTTTGGAAAATATTGCATTATCATATGGAAATTGACGGAATAGATTAACACTTTCTGTATCAACGTTTTTTGTCACCAAAAATCTCAATTTTTTCTGGATTACAACGATCATCAATCCGATTCGATTATCACTTTCGAACACCCAATCGTCAAACCACATCCTAGGCAGTGCAAATTTTCATTTTCAAATGCCAAGTTTCAGTTCAATCAAACCCAACCAAGATTCAAATTCAAAGCCTCCCTTAATCATTCACTTTCAAGTTAGCGAGCTTTCATAATCATTTCAAATTGATGCTTTTTCATTCACCAACCAAAGCTGTCATCTGCTCTTTAGAGGCCACTATAGGTTAAATGTTTACATATTTTGCTTTTTCAAGCTTACGTGAACAGTAAGAAATATGTTTAGAGTAGTTTTACTTGAAAAACCTAGTCAATATCCCAGTACAGAGATATTCACAGGGTAAATGAAATCGAAAATGAATGGAAAATGATTGAGCAGCTCGTCTGTTTGAATGAATGATGTAAACGAAAAAGTACGAATTGGACATAGTAGGGCATGATTTGATATTTGTCTTTCCTTCAAGCTCAAAACAACCTGGTGGACCTAGTATAAACGTGGAGGAATAGCTAGTGTAAAATCTAAGCAAGATAAATGCTTAAAATGGTTTATTTCATTTAAACGTAAAATAGTTCCAAACTGGATAATTTGCGGTATATAAAAGACAGTGAAACTTAGAGCTAATATCTTTTCATCGGCATATGGAATGTTGTTAAAATATATCATTAAGGGAAACATTGTTATCATTGTATACCATTTGTTATTCAGTTTTCCACGCCTCATCGATTATTGTCTTTGTATCAGTTATGCTGTGAACGACATTTTTCTCACGTAGCATCAGTTACGCAGTCGTACTGCAGTGTCAATGGTTCAGGAAATAAACCTGTAATCATGTCTCTTATCCAAACGTTTCGGCCTCACTCACCTCACAGATAGATGCGGCGCAAATCTGTAGGCGATGTTATCATGCTGCACTGAGGGCAAAGTTTTTTCGCTCCCAGTGTATGGAGCCAGCACTCCTCACAGTATACATGCCAGCAGCAGATGGAGACAACTGGTTTTTTGAAATCATCCATACAGATTAAACACTTCGGTCTGTTCTGGATGTAACCTTCATATTCCCGGATTTTAGACTTGAGCGATTCTATTATCTGATCGGTGTTCTCGCTATTTCGCTGCTCGGGGCTTAAAGCGACTTGACTGGATGATTGCGTGAAATGAGGGGTAACATTTCTGCTGGATCCTTCACAAGGATTGTCTGTCTCGGGACGTTTTACTGTCACCGGCTCATTAGCCATCACTAAACCGCGAAGATACGAGTCCTTGAATCGATGCTCTGCCATCGGGTAGATAACATCTCGCTCCGAATACTGTGGCGGTCCGTATATCTGCGTCTCATCACCATCTACGTTCAGCTCGTCATCAGTATCATCAGCATTCGTAACACGAACTGCGGTATTTGCTACCGATCCGCTTTGGTGCAAAAGACTGGTGGTTCGAACTCTCGTGTGACCAGCCCATTCGTACACTTCAAAGGTTTCACCTTCAACGTCAATGCTGGCGTCATCGTCGTCTGAATCATTTGCTCTGTTTGAAACACTATTGCCATTAACCTCAGTCTTTTGGAGACAGGCATCTACGTGAATTGCAATTTCTTCCGAAACAGTTTTGTTACACACCGGACAAACGTTATCTTCCGGCTTTCGTTTACGGGACTTCATCTAAAGTAGAAAAAGTAGAGCTCAGTTCTGAAACACCACACTTATTCGAATAAAGCAAACCTTCAATCTCGCTTGACGATTGTTTTTAATTTTCTGATAAGTACCCCAGCATTCATCCGGGCCCACTGTCGCGGAAGATTCAATCTTGTCATCCGAATCGTGATGTCCGTTCGATAATTTTATTGCATAATTACCTCCACTTGGGCCAGCCACTGGTGAAGCCCTATCAGTGGCTGTGAGGCTGTACGGACCGTTAGAATTGTTCCTTTTTGGTTTCAGTATTTTATCTAACCGATCCACTTCCAGTGCAAAATGTTGGTCAATTTCATTTGATCGTACTGTGACACCACAAATAGGACAACAAAGCGGGTCGGTTTTATGCTTCCGCTGCCGAGCGAAACCCCCAACGGCTTCCAAGCTCCCCATCGGTGGTTGGTGATCCATCATTTGCGGTTATATTGGGCTACTGGTGCATGTTTATACAGAGAACACTATCATCCGATACTTTTGCTTATTTCTACACCGCTCTTCGCCAAAAATGGAAGAAATCGGGAATTGATACTCAAAAATGTTTTGTTTTGATATAAAAATATAACGCTTATGTGATTTTTGTTAGAGACGCCAAATTATAATTGAAGACACGGCAACCCATTTTTTGTGCACCTGTCAGTGTCATTTCGTTGATTTTGTTTTGCTGTCAGCAGCTGCACTGTTAAAAATCCAAACTTATATTTTATGCATTCCCCACACATGATATGCATGAGCACAAAAATGTGCTAAAAATGAACTGTTTTAATCACATACCTACATACATTTGATGTGAAATCTTCTATGAAACAAAATTCTATGTGGCAAACTTTTACGGCCAATTTCTTTATTGGATGAAAAGCGGTTTTCGCTGAAAACCAGTTTTCGGGCTGCTGGTGGCCAATTAGCCGAAAACCGGTTTTCGGTTTATGTGTGACAGATATTTTTTTATGTGTTGCTACAAATTGACAAAAATCATGTGTGATATAGATTTAATATAAGTGAATTTACAAAATTGTATTTTAAACAATTTTTGCAGATAAATGTTTTGGTCCCTTTTGAAATACTACGCTGTTTTTGTGCATTGACTTATTTGACGCCTAGGACACCAACACAGTTGCAATGTGTATTCGCGATGTGTACACTCAAAAATATAAACGGTATGCCTATTGATTTCACACATAGATTTTTGCAATTAGCGAAGGCAGATAGACACTATTTGCTGGCACATATATCCAATGTGTGTATTTACAAGAAATATTAATTCACATTTCATAACTATAAGGCACCTAAAACCTGATTGTATAACAATTCGCACATATAAGTTATGTGTGTCATTAGAATGACCAGCAAATCGGACAAGTCTGATTGTACGTCGATTCCCGGTTTACCATTTCCCGGAAAACCATTTTCCGGAATGTCATTTCCCAGAAAACCATTTCCCGGAATGTACCATTTCCCGGAAAACCATTTCCCGGAATGTACCATCTCCCAGAATATCATTTCCCGGAATGTACCATTTCCCGGAATACTATTTCCCGGAATGTACCATTTCCCGGAATAGCATTACCCGGAATGTACTTTTTCTCGGTAATTATTTATACTATTGAAATCTAAAGTAAACATGTAATTTGAACTTTAAGAACAAATCCAGAGCTATGTTGACTTACATATATGGTATTCTATAGCATTCAAAATCTTATCATTTTATAGAAGGCAATATCATGAACAATCCACTAGAGATTTTGAGCCGAGTTTATAGAAACAGTCCAACGAATCATGTGTTTTTTACCTTCCAAGATGTTTGTGGACCTGCATACACGTGGCCTGGTTACATATAGAGAATTCTGGTTTCTAAAAACTTTAATTATCACGAGCGTTTACAATTAACCACTTTTTTCGTGAATGGTCTTCCAGAGGAATGAATTAAATTTATCGTCGAAATCAAAAGATTTCATTTTCGCCGTTACAGAAGAGTAATCTTGGATTTGTTAAATTATTTTAACAAGGAATCCGTGAAAAAGAAATATTTTTTCCTTTTGTATGAGTCATTCCATTTACGTATATTTAGATGGAACACCGAGAGAGAGCTACCAACTTTTAAACTAAACTAACCTATTCTCCTCTATTCTTTATTTCACATTATTCCGCGACAAATAAAATTTACAATCAAGATATGATAAGCTTTATAGATATTGATTGAAAGTGCTGGAATAAAACATGATGACATTCTTCTGCATTCCAAGTTTTTGTTTGGTTCGCTTGACACCTTATCTTTGCTCTCTGATCATATTAATAAAAAACAAGCTCTCATAAACCAATAAAGTACTAGAAAACAGACTATGCTTAAAAAAGGCAAAGTCTCAAAGAAGATTGTTATGAATTGTTAATTTCCAAAAAAAGTATTCAAATTTTAAAGAAGACAAATTCAAAAATATTTTTCATGATTTGCTCATCTCCAAAAGAAGGCGAATAAGCTCATAGAATAACAATTATAATTCAAAAAATTATAACCCCACAGAAAATCCTCCCGATTTTCCCACCGACTAAATCGGTTTGCGTCGGCACAATCGGCCGACTATGCCACCAATTAATCGGTCGATTGTTGCTCCGACTCTTATGGGGGTTTAACATGGACGTCAGCCGACGCGACAACCGATTAAATATGACAGACGAAATCTGTTGAAATCGCTCTATTTCAACCAATTAAATCGATCGATTAGTTGATAGTTTAAAACTGGAACCAGATTCACACAGATTAAATATGGCGATTAATACGGTGACGAAAATTGTCCACCGACGAAACCCAACTTGGTCGTTTAATTAATCTGTCGACCTCGAAGCACCCGTTGTCGTCGGTCGACTGTGAAATTTATGAACTGTCAAATTTTCTATGGGGAAGGTATGTTAGGACCACTAGTACTTAAATCCAATAAAACACCAAGAATATTTTGAAAGAGTACTTAAAAGAATGTGAAACTACATAGAAATAGAAAGTACATATAAATCAAAAACATGCCAAACATAACGACAAGGAAGCATGCATGCATAAGAAAGAAAAACCGGATTTTTTAGATGCTCCATAAAAATCCCAAAATAAATATATCTGAAGCATTGTTGATATGTTATTCTAACTTACATTTAAAATCAATAAAATTCCAAACTACTTTTTATGTTCTAAAATAGAGAGAATTTCGTAGTTTGTTTGACATTTGCTGCGTAGCAAGTGTAATCAAAATGAGTGGTGGCAAGGTACGTGGTTTAATTTATTTTCCGGGAAATGGTATTCCGGGAAATGGTTTTCCGGGAAATGGAACATTCTGGAAACTGGTTTTTCCGGGAAATGGTACATTCCGAGAAATGGTTTTCTGGGAAATGGTACATTCCGGGAAATGGTTTTCCGGGAAATAGTACATTCTGGGATATGGTTTTCCGGAATATGGTATACCGGGAAATGGTATTCCGCGAAATGACGTACAACCGACAAGTCTAGCTACCGGTCCAACGTGCCTGAAATCGTGCGATTTTTCAACAATTTACATGGAGAAAACCCACTACCTCGCATGTTCGCCACTAGGTGGCACTGTATGCATCGTATTACCACTGTCAGTGAAAATAAGAAAGACAATTTGATTATCTACAACCTTGTCGAAGACTGATAGTCAATCCGGCTTTGTTAAAAGAAGTTATTAAACTTTTAGCGAAGTGATGTCTGACTCAGTTTTGCATAGGGCCTAGCAGTGCATGGTTGTGTATCAGTACTTGATACGCATGAACTAAACATTTTTGTTAAATAATGGCTAGGTTTAGCTCAATAGTATGTTCAGAAGAGTTATAGTAAATAATATGAGTCATGTTTTGGTTAGAAAATTTTAGTTCCACATGTTACCGCATAGAGGGCACTTTTCAACGGAGAGAGATAGAAATTAGGTGCATTCCACAAAGTTGTAGAACAGGAATTTTGCAATAATTCTTCCGAACATCTCAATATTCTATCTCTCTTCTATGAAAAGTTAGTATTGGCGCCCTCTACGCGGTCACAGCTGAAACTAAAACCTTAACTCGTATTATGTACTAAAATTCTTCTGAACATACTATTGAGCTAAATCTAACCGTTATTTCACAAAATTGTATAGTTCGTTGGAATCGAGCACTGATACACAACCATGCTCTGCTAGCCCGCATAAATGTGTACCATATGTCAACCGTTGAATCAAACGTTGAAAAACCATTTTCAATATGGTTCGTTCAACAATAGATTAACCATTGCCTGGTATAATATCGAACATAACCAGTGTCGTTTTTCCATACTCGATCATACAAACAACGGGTCGTTAAGAACAGTCACCATACCAAAATATGCGGTTTTCCATATAGATTTGGACAGCATACCATTCAAGAACTATACAGATAATGGTAACATGCATATTTTAGATCTAGCGATGCATAAAATATTGGTGGAGAAAAAAATGTTTCATTCCCTCCACATTTCAATTCTATCGATTGATTAAGATTATTTTGTTACGCGCCGTTTTCTGAAGGGAGTTTCGTTTATACTAAAGTGGACTGTCGCTTTATCCAACTGAGCTATCGCCGTAATATTGCAAGACGAGAAATTTTGATCATGTTAAGCTACAGATTTTTGTAGAAGCGTAAACAGATATTCATATAACAAAGACCACCAGAGCAATATTAACCTTCTACGTAAAAGTACAATGTAATATACAAATCTCTAATATAGGATACACGGAAGGTATTGGAAATGGTAACTAAAATAGTATGGTAGTATAATAGTTGAATTATAATGGTGGAATATATCAGTAGTATTCCCAATATGGTGAGTATTATATGAAAGGTTTGGAAATGGTTCCAAAGATATCTGCAATGGTATTTATTTATACGGGAGGCCCTATGCAAAACTAACTCAGACATCACTTCGTTAAAAGTTTAATAACTTCTTTTAGCATAGCCGGATTGACTAGCAGTCTTCGACAAAGTTGTAGACGGTTAAATTATCTTTCTTATTTTTACTTAAAGTGATAATACGATGTATACAGTGCCACCTAGTGGTGAAAATGCGAGATAGTGGATTTTTTTCATGTAAATTGTCGAAAAATCCCATACAAACTTCAGGCACGTTGGTCCGGTAGCCAGACGGTCCGATTTGCTTCAAAATTTTGTGCAAGTACTCCTGGTGGGATTAGAAGTGGTGAACCGAATGGGTTTTCAAAAATTAATTATTTTTCTGGGCAGTCTAGTGTGCATACATAGTTTATACAGTTGACACATAGAAGGTATGTGTACGCGTGAGAACATTAGCATTTCTTCTGCACATATGCATATATCAATCTATGGATTATAAGCGGTTTGAAGCAAATAGAATTAACCTTTGGATTTTTATCAGTGTACGATTCTCCATCTGTTTTAACCTCATTTAGCAAAAAATCCAGCCGATTTAACTTCAATTTCGCACTAACACAACAGCACATGGATTAGTCAATGGAAGCAGATCACTTATGATGCAATTTACAGTGTACTAGTAACCTTTTGTGCCATGGTGGCGCCAGTGTGCAGTCTTTTAAGAAATACAGAAGTGTTTGTTGTTTTATAATATTTGTCTACACCCAACCAAAGACGAACAAAGGGATGATTGTAAGGCGATTGTTGAACAAACTTTTCTATAAGAGAGTGCAAAGTTGATACAAAAATGGCAATGAAATGCATTTTTTTCAATTTGATGCAAATTTATTATACATTCTTAGAGTGATCTGCCCCTAGTTTTGTGCCATCTCTCATAAACTCTTGTCGGCGAGGCATTAGCTTATAGCAAATACAAATATGTTGTATTTGTTTGTATTTGCTTATAGTTCATTCTGATTAACCCTTTTGTTTATAGCAAATGAATATTCAATGTATATCTTGATTCCTTTCTCGGTGTTGGGATGTTTTGGGCCCTTTTCGAGTATAGTCTTTTTCATATATATAATATCATATGAGCGACCGAAAATAAAAGTCGCAAGGATAGAACAAAAACTTCAATCATGAAAATCGGACAGAAATTCTACAGCATAAGAATCGCTTAAAAATTCTCACCCGTAAAACTCGGTAAGGATGAACCTCCAGTATAAAAAAAATCGTTTAAAAATAAATATGTAAATCGCTCGTAGGAGCATCCGTATATCTTGATGATAAAAAGTCGGCTAACAAAAACTACTTTGTAAAAATCGTACATATTTTTTCCGGTTTTTTGTAATGAATGTTTTTTTATCCCACTCTTATAAAGGAATGTCCCAGTCCGATTTTTATGTTTATATATTCTAATATGTTTGAAACGGGTTTTACAAAGCATGTTCTGTCCTTGCAACTTTTAGTTTCGGTGGCTCATATATATCATACATAATTTAGAAGGGCATATCACATAGAGATTTCTGAACTGGGGCCAGATTATTTGTGATGCATTTTTAAAAATCAGCGAAATTAAATGCATTTCTTTCTCATCACATGTGAAAAACTGCATGGAAAATAATTATGTGAGTTGTCACGTAAATTTTACTTGATCGTTACGTTCAGTGCAACACACTCAAAAACTCCACCTTTCTATTTTTTCATCTTGAAATCCAACGAATTCAAAAACGCAGCTTGTCAATTTCGAGTTTTATGCAGTTCGTTTTATTTTCGGGAAAACCTGCTGTTTAGCGTGGATATTGTGTGCTTTTCAATGAAATTTATATATTGTATTCCCGGTGACTTGTGTAATTAGTGAACAATGAACAGCACTGTAAGCTTGAAACGACAAAATACTCTTCCTGGTGTACCAACGGTCGGTGCAGGTGAGGAGCAGTTAGATGCAGCAATTTTCTACTGCCTAAATGCTCTCACCAAACGAAATTTGCCATCGGAACAGTTCCGAGCAATTTTTGCCAAAGTAAGCTTCTTAACGAATGAAGTTTTATGTTATTTGAATTATTTTTCATTTGCTTTTCCAGGGCATGTTTATTAAACCGAATACTAAAGCTTTTGTGCATGTTATACATTTCTTGTTTAATATCTACGACGCAAAGGAATTTCGAAAACGATTCTACTGGCCTATCTTTGATAAAACGGCAGAGAACTCATTTCGCAGCTCAACGGTGGAGTACATAAACTGGCTGATAGAGCAAGGGAAACTGGAGTTAGAAAAAATAAAGGCTCACACTGTGGTGCTGCCGGGAGGAATTAAATTCATGAAGTTTCTGCTGTCGCTGATTACTTTTGTGCTTAAAGACCAGCTTCGACGAACTCGCAGCGGAACGGGAGGCAAGATTGTTGCAAAAAGTGATCTTGCACGGTTAATTGCTCATCACCATGAGTGGGAGGATGTTGGAGGGAGTATGAGAGAGATTATGCAAAAGGATTTGAGCTTGCTTAACGGTAGGATTCAAGAAGTTGATGATCTTATTGAGGAACTGTTTGAAAATTGCCATGGACCAGCGAGTCAGATGAGTTTTGAAAAATTGATGCAACTCTGGGGGACTTTTAATAGAACGTACTTTGATGATAATGAGGGAAAGCGGCAACGTTTGACTGAAATTACGAATGAGTACGATAAACTAATAGCCTCTGCTAAACGGAAACTGGAGCCAAAGGAGATCGCATTAAAAATCAAAGAGGACGATTTGAAGGAAACGCTGTATCGACTGGAAGTATTATTTCCTGATAATTCCTGCCATTTTCGGGAGGTATTCGATGAAACTGGTAAAATTGATGCTGTTAAGATGTTTGAAATTTTTTCCTTCCTGCTGCCGGAAATCGAACGGCACTTAACAAATTTTTCGGTTCGTAGTATAGAATCCTTGAAATTTGAGTTAAAGGAATTGTCTAAAGTCGCAGTCAAATCTGATAATATATGCCACGAATTGGCATCGATGAGACGAAGTTTGCCTTTCATGGATGTCAAATTTCAAGAACTTGAGAATCAGGAAGAGACAGATGAGCTCAACAACGATTTAGGAATAAGAAATAAAATCTTCAACACACCTCCAATATCGTTGAACTTTGAGGATGACACTGACGTCGGGGGAGGACTTAAACCAGTTTCCAACCGCTATCGAATAGCCCTGTTAGATGACGATCATGTTCATCAGATGAATCTTCGAATGCGACTGCTTTCATCTAGTGTATGCCATCAGTTGCCAAAAACTCCACGTTCTGCGAAGAAAAAGAAACCTCAGCAGAGTCCAGACGGTGTTTTCGCCGTACCCAAGCCAGCTCGAAAAGAACGTATGAATCCACTTTCAATGCTGAACAAAATTACTGCCCAAGGCAAGTCGAAACCGAAACCTTCACAGCCCGCCAATAGCACCATGAATCTTTCATCACTATCAAATCTGGATGAAATAACGCTGCGGCCTGAATTTTCATCCACCCTTTTGGGAACTCCTGAAAAGCAATCATCTCACAATCGGCGTAGTGTTAATGCCAACGAAACTTTGGTAGTTCAGTCGCAATTTGCTGTCCCATCTGTGCAACAACAGCAGCTAGCATTAACCACATCGCAATCCCCCACTTGTCAAGCACCGCCACGCTTCAAAACCATCTACAGCGAGGACATTTTCCAACAAACGACCACCACTAAAGCGACCATGTCCCCGGATTCGCTGTTTCTGTTGAGCCAAACTACTAAAACGACCACAACGCGGCGAAGGAGTTCAATTGTACATTTCGAACAGCTGCAAACGTCACCATCTGGGAAGCTACAAGCCCTGGTGGCGGGAGAGGAGTCAGAGGGCAGTACAGCAACTTTCAATGACAGTATTAGCGGAGCAGAAACAAAAGACTATCTATGCGAGCTACCTCGAATACGAATATCGGCGCTGGACGAGGTGGACTCCGGTATTTGTGAAGAAAATCGGTTAACTGATGGGCTACGTCATGCTGGCGAGGCAAATGATGATGTGTTCGACAAGGATGATATGGAAGGGACGTTGAATCAGGAGGTAAGTTGCAGCCTTTTGGTTACGGATTTAATTTGGTTTTTGTCAAAAGGCGTGGTCACCCGGTATAGGTGAATGCCCTATTTAGATATTACTTTCGTCTATCTTATTGTTCCACTAAAAATCTTACGGCGTATAGGGTATGATGTAGATCAATGTTTTTAAAACCGGGGGTGAATTCACTTCCAAGGGTACGTAAGATTATGAATTATTCTGGGTAAATTCCAGCTTGTTATCCTAATATTTCCCTCGAATTATTGACTATAAAATAGAGACAATAATTCGATGGAAATATTAGGATAATAACTCGAAATTTACCCGAAATAATTCAAAATCTGACGTACCCCTGGGGATGAATTCACCCCCGGTTGAAAAACACTGATGTAGATAGAAGCGTCCTGTGGCAGGCTGTTTCAAATGGTTTCTATATTATTTAAGAAAAATTCAAATGAATATGGTCAATACATAATAGATTTACAGGGTCTAGTTGTAGTGGTGCTTAAAAATTAACACAAAAGTATAGCACAACAATTTTCGTGTTAGACCTACAGTTCAGGAGGTGGAACAACTAGTTAAAATGGAGCTACACCACGTCAAAAACTGTGATTACTTTTAGAAGTTTAGCATAGGCAGAAAACTTCATTGTAACAACATTGAACAACATGCAACACGAGGTCGAATTTAATAACACTAGAATCAAGATATCCGTGTATATGGAAAACGACTTAGTGGACGTTCGCATCCATGATTTGGCACCGCGCGCTAATAAATCTTACATCAAACGAATTACGTCGCAATACAAAGAAGTGGAATCTATTACGAATGACACTTGGAATTTTTTTCACCGGTATTCCCAACGGCGTTCGTATTGCGAGGATACAAGTGACTAAACCAGGGGGGTGTCACTCCTGTCATCCGCTATGGAGATATACGGACTTTGACAGTAGTCAACATATGATGGGCCTAGCTGCATCTAGGTTTATGTCGCCCGTGCAATAGCATTGGGTTGTTTTGATTTTAACAAAGGCAGATGTTGGCTATGACAAAATGGCTACCTAGCAGGGAGCTGGACTAAACATTCTTACATGACTCTCGAATGCAAATCACCGAACCAAAAGCAAACAACGCTAATCACATATCCCGGCAGACTCCAACGTGCCAATTATGTAACCATACAGGCCACTACGGGAATACATGCGCCGAAGCAACCAGTCAAAACTCATCTACTACAGCCAACTCTAACAAGCAGCCACCGTCATTTACAGATGAACCAAAAACAACGGCGCAATTGACCAATAATGAAGGGACTACTACCACCGCTTCCAAACCGACAATTAGCATCATCAATAAAAAAGCAAATAACGACCCCCAAGCTGCAATGGATAAGGCAATTTCATCGCCTAAGAAAAGGATCTCAACACGCAGCAGTAAACTGCGTCAACAAGATCTGGCAAACACACATTCTCAGTATTTTTTTACTCATTGTAAAAATTTAAAGGACCCACGGCTCAGTTGTGCTAATGCATTGAGCCGTGTCAAATAAACCTTTAGAAAAAAAATTATGCTAAACATTGCCTGTAATGGAAAGCTTAAGGCGACATATAGCACATTGAACGTTGCCCACCACTGATCTTTTGCAATTTGAATTTCAACTACAATATATTTGAAGAACTTCTACGTTTTCATGTTTCATCCCGCATTTACTTTACAAAATAATCAGTCTGTTGAAACCTGTTGAATTTACCTGGTAGTCCAGAGTTGCATGAACCCAGTCCTTTTCTTGAATAAACCTCTATACTAAACCTCGATCATTATAAACGTACGAACGCCCCTGACCTTCGCGATAACACAAACGCGACCTTGCAATTGCAATCATCCACACCACCAACACCTCAGTAAATGAATGAATGTTTTAGTAGTTCTTAATTTACAAACGCGATCTCAGACTTTAACCAACCACGCGCGCGATCATGAACATGTCATCTCCGGCAGTCCCTAGCCTCGGTTCTAGTAGCCTAGATTCATGCCTTCAGTTGGACCACTAAAAAATGACGCTCATGTCCACTAGACAACACGACATTACCAGGAACTCCAGTGATATCGCGGGACTTTATTCTAGCATCTGAACCGCATACCGAAAATTAAGTACCATATTCTCGGGCCGCGCGATCGTTCAAGAACACACTCAAATATGCAAATGGCCACAGGATTACAAAATCGAATTTGTACACAAGAAGACACATTCGCCCTAGTACCCGTGACAAACAAGTTACCATACGGATGATTCATAGATTGACATACTAGATGACTTGACGATCGAATAACCTTTCATGCCCTCCCCCTGGTATGATTGTAGAAATCAAATTGTAGAAAAAAACATTGTACGGAGGATTCCGCATACAAGTATTACAGTTTTGAGAGTCCTAAAAGGTCGTTAAAAGTTCGTCGCGAACCACTTGCGAAAAGTTTCTTGAGCGATGCTTCCCATATTTGGAATGCACAGAACAAATAGCAACCGTTTTGCTTGTGCAAGCACTGCTTCAGCTTTGCCATGCGTGCGTTCGCAATAGCAGGTTGCTATGCTTCGTTTTGGCGGAAGCCCATTTGGCATAAAGTCATTTGGCATAACGTCATTTAGCATAAATTCGTTTGGCATAAAGCAACTTGGCGTAACCATAGCGAGAGTCGAGTGGTCGTTTGTCATAAAGCCTTTGGCATAAAGGTCATTTAACATAATCGACTGTAACAAACATAATGATCATTTGGCATAAAGCCATTTCGCACAATGGAAATTAAACCTAATTACTTCGGTGTAGACCTGTAAGTCAATAACTGAAATAATAGGTTACCAAATCGGCAATACTCTGGGATGGATTTCCCGAAATACCATTACCCGAAATGAACTATCCCAACTATCCGAATTTTCCGCAAATTCAATAAAACTACACTGCCCATGATCGCAAATCAGTCCCATAAAGATAGGAAATTCCATAGAAAACGGGACAAATATGCGATCATGGGCAGTACTGCCATTGCACATTGAACTTTTTGAGAAGACCTATTATGCAGCCAACATTTTTTAAGTTTTTCTTTTTTCTTTGTACTTGAATTTTTTTTCGATTTTCATTGATTTTAAATGCAACTAAGAATTTCTAAGCGTTTACGTTCTTCTGAATAGTGCCAACTCTTCGAAAATATTTTTGATTTCGATTATAACTTAAAGCGTCTGAGATTTTGCCTTTTTATACATATATAATAAATTGCATTTAGCTTTTATTTTGTTTTGAGGTTTTTTTTTCTTTTAAATATGAACTATTCTTGAGATTTTTCCTTCTTTTGAATTTAGGCAGCAAACAAAAGTAAGGCGTCGAAAGAACAAATATTTGGAAAGCAAGATACCAATACCGTTGAAGATACTTTATATCAGGAATTAAATTTCATATTTGCGTTGCGTTGCGAAGCACGGTGCTATTCGTAGATTGCATACTAACGATTATCATGTTGCCTATAGGTAGCTCAATTCATCTTGCTTGTGAGATAAATGATCGGGAATGAACTTTATCTCTTATGAGTTCAGTAAACCAATAGCATGAGAATCGTTATTGCCGGCCACGACCATCTTCACCGATACTTAGGATAGGGTAGGAAATGTTGATGTAATACCTACTTAAGGAAGGCCCCCGACTCAGCGACGCTTCCATAGGTATTATGGAGTTGGATTGAAGGACAGGTACAGGTCTAGGATTCGCCACAAGTAGGCAATGCGACCACAAAATGAATATGTTTTATGCGGTGGGATGGTTAATCTCCGAGCACACGTATACTCAGAGCAAAAAGATATTTAGTTATGATTTTTCTTGTATTTAAACTCTGGATAGCCGGCCATCGAGAGTGATTTAGTTTTATATCAGGAATTAAAATTCATATTGTATAAATAGTAGTTTAGTTTAAAAAGGGTAGCAATCTAAGTATTCGTAGATTCGTCGTACAAAAAATACTTCTTTTTCGCAGATTCCCTCCTATTTCCTTGGTCTGATCTGTAGTTTGAAACTCACAGACTATCGTATGAATAATAGATTACCATTACAGATTCCTTGTTGAATGACATTTCACGAATATAGCGGGCGGGCATAGCGCAGATGGTAAATCGATTGCCTTGTACGCAGCTCATCTGGGTTCAAGTCCAACCCCACATATAGGGTTAGAGATTTTTCTAACCCGAAGAGGAGAATGGCCTTAAGGTTAAAACCTCTATAATCAAAATAAAAAAAATAATTTCACGAATATGTTTACTTTCTTATAAGATGACCAACATTGTTCTAAATGCAAAAGTTCTCAAAGCACTAATTTCATGCTTACTCTAGTTTTCTATGTAATTAATCTGACACTGAAATATTATTTCTCTCACTGAAGTTGATTCCTTCCTTAAAACATGAGCAGCTCTTGGAATCGCACTAAGTGCACAGTTTTACGAAGGTTGATATCAACATTGCATTGAAACCAACACAAGCAACCAGCAGCTCGCAAAATACTTAAAAAGTACACAAGCGAATTTTTAAGCTTTACTGGAACTTGAAACTATCGGATATTAGGTTATTTGGAATAACAGACATTCGGTATAATTATTTTTAACTTCGGAAAAACGGTCTTTTGCCATAATTTGACAAAGTGATCATGCTGAAAGTCATTTAGCATAACCGAGCCAAGCGGTACAAAGTCGCTGTGGATACGCTGGGTGGGGTGACCGTCGACCAGCCGTCGGAAGCGGCGGCCCCTCGCAAGCAAACCTGTGATCCGCTCGTTTGACTGGATTACTCAAACATAGGGGCTATGAATTAGTTTTTTAATTAGTTTGGGTTTACGACAAGTTTATGGCAAACAAACTCCTCTGTTTCATTTAAATATGCAGCGAAAAAGATCCGAATCGGCGCAAAGCCTCTGAGAATTCGCCGGTTTTCTTCAAAATCACTAGTAAACTTGTGATCAACACGATTGTCTGGTAACTTGTGATCAACACGATTGTCTGGTATACTTAATCATAGGTGCAGGTTCAGCGTAAGCACTCTCAGCTTTCTGGAAGTTTGAATGACCATGTTGCCGAACCAAAGCCTATTTTATTTATTGTCATGCCAAACGAACTATTATCAAATAACGCATTCTTAACTTTCTTATGGGATTTTCCATTGATTGATACCGGTATAGTGGACTGCACTGGAACTGCACCATTTTTGCACTTTCTACCAGAAGTGCAGAAAACTGGGTATGTTCCATTGACACTTCTGCTAGAAAGTCCAAAACCAGTGCACTCCACTACACCGGGGGACATCAATCGAAAATCCCATTACCTATCGACATGTGTGACGTGTTAGCTCGTATAGAGTGAAAAACGTGGCGTGGTGATATACTGCTGGCATAATCAATTGAGATACCGATAATTATCCAGCACTCATTAGCTCAGTACACTCTATCGTAGTTCTGCTCTCTCCACGATATATTCATATTCATTTAGTGGAAAACGGTTGGAGAGCTCATACGTGCTTGTAATCCAAAATGTCAGATGAAGAGGATTTTCTTGGATTCGACGAAGAGACTGTAGAGCCATTGCCAGAAATTCTGAAAAGTTCAAAGAAAGACTATGTGCTAAGCTACCGAGGATTTGTGTACTATTCTAACAGAAAACAGGTACGTATATTAGCTTGAAATATTTTTTGATCTATTCTAGAGCTTTTATTCGAAACGACATATCTACAATGAGTGACTATCTTTGTTTACTTTCTCTTTCGATTATAACGTTGTCACTATAGCACTTTTCACTTATTTTACAGTACAGATCTGCCACCTGGCAACCCTATACCATCATATGGAGTTTGACAGCGACCTACATATATGGGGCGTTATAGCTATAAAGCCCCAAACAAAGAATTATGTTCGGCACTATGCTCGATATTCAAGCATTCCATACGACGTTTTGCATCTTGTGGAATGATTTAATATCATATCATTCAGAAAATCGACATTTTGTAACTAAATACAGCTTCTAATCATTCGGTTCAAAATCAATGTTTTGCCTTTCATGGCGGTGATGCTGGCTGTACAGAGACGTCGTCCTTGACAGGGGGCTGGTACAGATAGAAAGACGCTGTTTTTGACTCATATTACGCAAAGAGTTGAGGGATAAATGTTAAAGCGACCGAATTATTAACAGAAGAGAAAGTAAACTATGAGAGTCACTCATTGTAGATATGTCTTTTAGAAAAAACGCCCAAGTATTGGTCACATGATGACATGCCGTTACATTTTCATCAAGATTATGAACACATCACGTTGTCTCACAAAGTTTTTTATTGTATTCACAGGTGGAAAGTATATATTACTGGGAGTGTAAAGATAGAAGTCACTCGACCGGGAGCGCAGATCGGAGCTGAACAATTTCAGTGAAATCAGTTGACAGCTGATATCCTCCCGTTTTGAGCTATCACCTTTTCGGATGAATATTAATTCAACACTAATATCATTTTACTTACTGAATGATAGTGATCAAGCAAGAAAATTAAAAAACGATGATGGTGGATATAAGATGGAATGTTCAACCAAGGTTGGACCAATATCGGGCAATGTTGGACCGACATCGGACCAATGTCAGACCAACGTCGGGCCAATATTGGGTTTGTGTCGGACCAATGTCAGACCGATATCGCACCAATATTGGACTAATGTCGGACCAACATCGGATCATTGTCAGACAAACATAGGATCAATGTCGAACGGTATGTTGTTTAAAATATCACTTCGCCGGCAGTCAATGTCAGTGACTGATGCATTCAACTGAAAATTCAGTAAAATGAGTGATGGCTCAGTTTGTTCGCCTATCAATTTCACGTGTTCTGATACAACTGAACTGATATTGTCCAGCTCTGGCGCAGATCGGAAGTGTCGGTCCCGAGTGGTTACGAAAAAATGTGATGGAATACATAAAATAGTTTCCAAAACAGAACATAACCACGAATATGATCCAATTCACGTGTTACAAATTAAATACCGATCTGCATTAAAAAGAAAAGCAACGGAAGATCGTAGTGGACCGGCAAAAATGATACGATTAGTTTCTGCTACTTTTCCAAACGAAGTTCAACAACGTATTTCCCAGAATGCGCAACGGAAAATAGTGAAGCGCGCTCGAGCCGGCTCACACAAAAAATACGAGAAGCCAAAAACGTTGAATGAATTTGTCGTCCCGCAAGAGCTCACTGTTTCGATAGATGGCGATAAATTTCTATTAGCTGATACCAGTTTGGACAAGTTCAGAGTGCTCATATATTCAACGAACGAACATTTAAAAAAATTAGCTTCTGCAAAGTACTGGATGACAGATGGCTTTTTTGACAGTGTACCGGGTTTATTTCGCCAGTTACTGTGAAGACCCGTCTTTATCAGCTCTTTGGTGAATTTTATCCTGATAAAATGGGGACATTGATAAAATCGGGACATATAATTTTTTCTTTTTAAGAAACCAAAGCTCTTAAAATATTCTTCTTTAATCCTTAAATATAGCCTCACAATCTTTCCTGATTATTCAGCTTAAACTTCCTTTAAGGAGGTCTGACAGAGCAAAAATTAAAAAAAATTTTTTTTGAATATTTCGGATCTCTTAAGATAAGAAAAATAGGATCAAGAAAGGATTTACTCGAATTCAACTTAGTTCGCCGGCTAGAGCCCATCAAACTACCAACTCTCAAAAATTGAAATCGGGTCGAAAAGTTGATAAAATTGGGGGTAGATAAGATCGGGGGCTGATAAAATCGGGTGCTGATAAAATCGGGTCTTCACTGTATTTACCATTCATGATAGTTGTGCACCCTCCAATGAACATTTTTCCTATGGTGCACGCCCTAATGACCTCCAAAAAGCGTCAGCACCCAAAGATTCAAATTTTTTCCCGATTTGTAGAAGAAAACTACGTAAAAGGCAGAGTTCGGCGTATTACATTTGAGGGACGCGAAATTCGAACGGAATAACATTATCCGCCTTAGTTGTGGTCGATATATGACAATATTCATACAGCAGGAACGATTAGTAGCTACCTCTCGTGCAACACTGGTAAAAACGCAAAGTTACTAGTCAGAAAATTGACGAGAACATCAAAAAGATAGTGGACAACATGGACTCCTACAATAATGTTCTCGAATATCTAGAATCAATTACGGCGAACTTGGGATTGAGAGCTCAGTGATGATAATATTGATAAACTATTAAATTATTAAACATTAAATTGCTCAACAATAAAAGATTTTTTGAAAGATAATTTTATTAACAGGCTTTTTCACTAAAAATTTGACCGAGTATTTTCATACTTTACGCGGAATGGCTCTTATACCAAACGACCTTTATGCCAAAAGACCATTATGCCAAATGGCCCTGATAACATTCAATACCTTGTACATTTTATGCCAAATGGCCATTATGCCAAATGACCACTATCAAATTAGTTCTTACGCCATATGGGCATTATGCCAAACGACGTTATGCCAAGTGACTTTATGCCAAACAGGGTAGCCCCCTTCGTTTTTTATGCAAGCTGGGCGCTTCACAACAGAAATATTATTACTAGTGAATTGCCAAGGAATGATCAGTGATGCGATTTTTCCCAGGCTTGCATACAATGATTATTTTCAAATACTTTGGAAATTCTCCAGCATGTTCGATAATTGAATGTGAAGAATATGTTGCATTCTAAAAAGAGGAAGAAATTTGGGATTGTTTTTTTTGCTACAGATTTAGCCTTCAACCTTAGGATGCTCACGTTGCCTCACTTTCCTCTAGTTAATAAAATAGTTCCTTCCCTAACAGGACCCAAATAGGTACTTTACCCTATCGCATCCATCCCGAATGAGTACCAAGTAAAAACGAAATTCATGCATTTAAGAGATAAATATGCTTTCGGCTGCGTGAGGCGCTTCTGTGACGTGCCACTAACTTCTTCGCTGGGACGATCTTTAGTGATTTGAATCAAACTCACAGCTGCAGTTGGTATTAGGTAGACTTTTGACGAATAATATTTCCCGGCACGTCTCCAACTATAGTTTGTGAGGTTTACTCTAAAAAAATGCAATCTCTCCACGATACAAAATGTAATGATTGTAATACGAAATATTTTTTTCTTTCTTACAGCAAGACAGTATATCATCCGATTTCTCCAACACACTGGTTGATCTGGGTTTCGATAAGCTCTCTATCGCCTGCCACCATAATCGAAGCACTGACTTGGAAAAGTCCCTCGTGAGCACTCCGATGGAAACCAATGAAGAAGATCTGTTCAACGTCAGTGATGGTATTTTAGTAGATATCGATTGACCGTTTCCATGTGCGAATTAACAGCGAAAGATGATGTAAAACACTACCCCTGTGAAATATTATTTAACCGACTGCGGCCGTATACTGATCAAAATATATATTTAGACTTATCTTTTTTAATCCATCACTGTTTATGACTTTGTGATATTGTCAATTCCATCTAAAAAACCTGGGTGTTGTGTTTGTAAATCTTTAATCCTAAAAAGAGTGATCTTAATCGGGTCCTATTGTTTTGTTTTCTTTTTTGCAAGAACGTAGATGAGACACAGCTTTCTGACCTAACTTAACCAAACTTTAGTAAGCAACTCACAAATTAAAATATTGTTAGAACACCAATTCTGTACAGTGAGATCGTTTCAAAACACAAGCGTAATTAGAGAATCTCGTTTATCTAATGGCTTTTGCTCACTGCTGGACGATAGATGTGTGCTTGTATGTGTATTCGGTTGAGTGCTTCGTGCAATGATCTTTTCTCCTTGCGAAGATCATTAAAGTAGACTAAAACTAGTACAGCAAAACTAATTGTAGAAATGAAGTGTTTAAAATGTCTTTTGTAAAATTTTAATTCTTATTTATATTTAACGCAAAACTAATTTTGTTTAGTTCGATTTTGTTAAACTTATATCCGATTTGTACAGTCGTATTGTAAAATTGCCTTTGCAATGCTCAAAATGCATATAATTTACAATTATTTTTTATTAGGAGTACATAGAGCCCTAATAATCAAAACTTCGATATATTAAAATATTTTACTAACGAAGCCTATCGTTTTTATATCTTAATCTTTAAACCATTTAAAAATGAATGTAAAAAATGTAAATTAAAGAAAACAAACCATTTAAGGTTGCACAGAGAAAGGGTAAAATTCGCAAACGAAAAAAGCAGTTTTTTTCCACACCGTATGTCAGATCTTCATAAAAATCAATCAGCGTATGTAGAATGTTGTTACAGTACTGCTGATTGATTTTTATGAAGATCTGACATACGGTGTTGAAAAAAACTGCTTTTTTCGTTTGCAAATTTTACGCTTTCTCTGTGCAACCTTAATATGCAACCAATGATTGGTTTCATTTCACTAGCTTACACACTACCTGCTGTCTATCTCTACATACGAACAAGTGAAGTCGCACTCTCTTAATTGTCTAAACTCTGTGTCTGTGTCTGCATCAAGATTTGGTGCTATCTAACATAGAACGTCACTCTAGAGCCTAAAATAGCAAACAAACTGTACGAGAAAAAACACTTTATACAAACGCATTGAATCGCTTCGGTTCGTTCCGTGTGTCTGTGTGGGAGCCGTTCCCCTGGCTAAATCTAGAACACCTTGGGCACCAGAATGTATTGCACCGAGGAGCAGTAACGCTGCCAGGCAGAGTTGTACTTCTTAGCATTTCGATCGTTCAACCGCTGGGCCCGTTGGATCAGCAGAGCAACAGTGAAAAGAACTGCCAGAAGCGGAGGCCAAGCGAAGCGCCAGTACAGCAGCGGCAGCAGGGCAACATTTTGCAGAATGTCTCCTGCGTAGTTCGGTTGGCGGATGCATCCCCACCATTTGGCCACCAGAAGACGCCGGCCCTGGAAGGTGGGTAAGGTTTCCAGATCTGCGAAAAAAATAAATTGATTTTTTTTGATGAGCTATAAAATAGTGTTA
Source organism: Topomyia yanbarensis (assembly GCF_030247195.1). Taxonomy (NCBI): domain Eukaryota; kingdom Metazoa; phylum Arthropoda; class Insecta; order Diptera; family Culicidae; genus Topomyia; species Topomyia yanbarensis. Next base: position 332,875,434 of record NC_080671.1, read on the forward strand.
AAACTTTAAAATATTAACCACACGCTCTACACATAATTGTCCCCTGTATACAGGGAATCCCATAGAACATGGGACAAATATACGGCTAACGGCAGTATAGTGCTGGATATACAAAGCTAAGTCGTACTTTCTACTACTGATTAGATAGTTCTCCGCTGATTGAGGTTCGTGTAATAGGAAATAAATCAGTCGGAGTCGGCATCGGTAATTTATGTTAGGTGCTAAGCACTGTTCGCATCAACACAATACAGTTGTTGCATCTCCCGCTCCCACTCTCGATTGCGAAGGTCGTTCACATTCCGATGCAAATTCGAACGTACGTACCAGCAAGTGTTGCTAACGTTAGATAACGGTACCAAAACGTCGCTCTATCGTACAGCAAAAGTAGACGAAGGTTGTACGACTTTCCCCCGAAAACCATTCCCCAGAAACTAAAACACCGAAGTTTTTTCCCCAGAAAGAACCATTCTCCAGAAAACCATTCCGTCGAAAGTACCAATCACCAGAAAACCTTTTCCCAGAAAGTATTTTTGCCCAGAAAACCGTTACCCAGAATGAACAAATACCCAGAAGTTCATACCCCAGAAAAAACCATTTCCCAGAAATTGAGGTATTTTAACTGAAGATAACTTATTTATTAGTATTATTATTCAGGTTTGGTGTTGTAATATAAGATCTATTGATAAAATGGTGTCTTTTAAGGTTGCACAGAGAATGCGCAAAATTCGCAAACGAAAAAAGCAATTTTTTTCCACACCGTATGTCAGATATTCATAAAAATCAATCAGCAGTACTGTAACAACATTCTACATACGCTGATTGATTTTTATGAAGATCTGACATACGGTGTGGAAAAAAACTGCTTTTTTCGTTTGCAAATTTTGCGCATTCTCTGTGCAACCTTAATGTTGTACCATCTTCCTGGTCGGCAATTAGAACTTCTTTTAATTTTTTGTCACTCCTACCTGTTTTTTACAGCGACGCCGGTTTATCATATCTCCTTGCAGATATCGTATATATTCCGCCTACGTGGACTGCTCTTCCTCTTTGAATGCTTTCACAACCGCATAAAGTTTAAGGTCACTGGTACCTTTTAAGAGTGCATTTAATTGGTTGTGATGCCCTTCTATTGCGTTTGAGGCTCTGGGTATGTCATTGAGGGTGTCGCATGGTCCATAATTCAAGGGAAAATCTGGCCTGTGGCTGTGCGCAGTGTTTTCCAACCCTTCGCTTCCCCAAAATGTATTTTTTATGTAATCGAAGTACTGGGACATTTATTCCGGAGCTGAAGCACGGACAATACCCAAGCCTTCAGGCACATCTTGAGGTTGCAAACGGTCCAAGGCCTGGGTTTGTCTGAAAGAGATCTGCATTTGCATGCTTTTCAAATAAATTCCAGATAATCCCAATTTTTGGATCCGTTTCCACCAATGTTTCGTTAGGTGGAAAAAGCAACCATATCGCAAAGAATTGGGAACAATCCTTGCTATAGCTTTTATCTCACCGGTTTCAAAACCTGCCAATACAATCGACGGATTAATTATAATATTGTTGTTGGCTGCTATGGTTTTTATCAGTTCTAGAGCTTTTTTGTAGTTAAATTCTGATTTATCTGGAAGGAGCATGTGTACTAAGGGCAGGAACGTTCGTTCAATGCACAATGTTCCGATTGACCCGTGGATGGCAATTTATGTAGCAGATGAATCAATAAGGGCATGACCTGTGATCAACACGTATGCTCGGTTTATTCGAACATAGGAGTTGACTCCTTCTTTTAAACATGAGCAATTCTTTGAATATGTATGCCAAATAGCCCTCGGAATGACACTTGTTATCCACTCGTCTGACCGGTTTTCTCAAACATAGGGGTTGATTCATTCTTTCCAGCACACTAAGGAATAGCTGGAGCAAAAAGTTGGCTAAAATAGGAAAAACATATTCGAACTATCATATTAAAGATTTTTTATAACATTCTTCGATGTTTGTTGCATTATGTACCATCGAAATTTCAAGGGGGTCCTCTACTCTCGAGGCCTAAAATTGAGGTGTTTTTTGGGAATAATTTGCGAAAGATCTACTGAATGGATCTTGTTTTTTTATTTTGAAGATACATGTTTCGGCTTTTCAAACTTTAAACGACGAAAACAAACATCTCTGCGACCTTGAAACGTCATTTGTGACATTGATGGGTTAATTACATCGTAGTAAAGTTTCGGCTAATGGGGTTTTCGTCTTCAAAAGTGAAATTCGAAAGCCATTACCAAAAAATGTTTCATTTCTTCTAAAAACTGTCCGTATGCAACAGTTTTTATTAAATTGAAACTATGCAATCAATGAAGTAGTATTAAGCTAGAAAACGTTGTTATTGATCTATGCTAAGTACTCTGTTGTTGGAAATATCGAGTTATTAAGGGGTTACATTAGTAGAATTTTCAAAAAATCGAAAAAAATTTCAATGGCTTTTACAGCACTTTTTCATTAACAACATCATTTCACAAAATCCTACGTCGCTTGCCATTGTACCAAGAAATCGAAAAAAAAATTAGCTCTAGGCTTTGTGCTCAATCATCGTCAATGGCACGCAAAGCGATAGAGATTTGAGATGTCCTATTAGGTATTTAACCTAATGGAGCTCTTTTTGTTTCTAGATCTTCAGGTAATATTACATGTGTTTGCAACTCAAATGTATTATAGAGTTTTGGGATATTTCCGCGGCGCGATGCCGCAAATATCGAAAATCGACGATTGTTGAATATTTAACAAACCATAGGGTGGGTGCTCCAATAGCCGCGGTGTACTACTAGTTGCAGTAGTAAGCTAAACGCTTGATTAACATGCCAACCGCCGTTAATTATTTCTTGATTTGTAGTTCGCACTAAACTCGCAAGGTAACACAAGTTTTATTATAGAAATTTGCTAAAAAAAAACAACTGAAATAGTGAGTTTTCCTTGATTTTTGAGCCCCTTTGCAGCTATAGTGGGCCAAATGTACCCAGAGTTGCATGCTCCAAAAGTAATCAATGGGTTTTGCATCTATAGGAACCGGAATTAGCAATTGCGTCATTATTGACTCATGCGGAGCAAGCGGTTTTAAATGCAAAAATTAGTTCAAAACCAATTATAATATTTTTTCTATCAAATAGGAATCAAAAGCTTTCATTTTACATATAATCATCACCCGTAGATCTTTCCATCTTTTTAATGCGTTTAAATTTATACACAATGCGTAAATATTTAAAAAATACTGTGAATAGCATATTTATAATATTTAAGTACACATGATCTAAATGTAACGAAATTTTCGGTAAAATAATTTTCTGGATTTTGGTACTTTCTGCGGAACAGTTTTCTGGGTTATGGTTCTTTCTGGGTGAAAGTTTTCTGGGCTTTGGTACTTTCTGGGAATCAGTTTTCTGGGAATTAGTGCTTTCTGGAATATGTGTTTCTGGGGAAAAAGCTTCGGTATTTTTTCTCCTGGGGAATAGTTTTCGGGGGAATGTTATACAATCGTAGACGAAAGCATAATATTGTACTCACCGATAAACTTCTCGCCAAGGGGATTAAGTCGATACTGATGCTTGAGCCGGTTGCTGGAGCGTTTGATGATTAATCCGATGATCGCCAGCAGAGCCACCAGTCCGAGAACCCAGTGGGGCACATCCGCCAGCTTGTGGGCGGCAACGTACTTCGGCAGCAGGGTTAGCGTGAATGGAAAAACAGCGTATCGGAGGAGCAACAAGGCACCGAAACCTTCGCTTTGTAGATCGAAGGAAAACGTAAGATGATGTTCGTATGACAGCAGATCCAACAGGTAGAGGATGGTGAGGGTTGCGACTAGCACCGGAGTGACTTCGAATTCCAAGTTTTTCGCCGTGAAGGTCATCTTTTCCAGAAAAGTTAGTTCCTGATCCGCCGGCAGCATAGGGAAATGCAGATTACGATAGAGAATGATAGTGTTAAAGATGAGGGCAAGAACGACTGAGATGTGGTAGTGGACCAGTTTTAAATTCACAACGTTGAAGGCCAGCGGGTTTATTTCGCGCCCGACAAAATAGTCCGAGATAAAGTGGCCCGTCTTCGCGTATGGGTTCCAGTTTAGCTGCGATATGTACCGCGATTTGAAGAATGCTAAACCGGCAGTTATTAGAGCGAACGCCAAACTGATTACCAAAAGCTGATTGTAGCCTTTACTGATGATCGAGATTATCGGATATTTGTAACAGTATTCGGCAACGAATATGGCTAAACCTGCAGAAAAAGCACAGGACAGTCCGGTGAATGTGTAGTTTTGTTGTCCTCGAATATCGTCCACGATTTTAATCGCTTTCCCAATAGGAATGGCAGTTACTAAAGCAATTCCCCAGGTGAACAGTAGAAAAATAACACCAATTTCTCGGTTGAAATAAGTAGATAGCATCTTAAACTCGTCCAAATTCTCCGGTATCTTGAAGGTGCAGTCCCGATGGGCGGCTCCTGAACAAAAATGGTTTGTGAAGAAAATGAAAGCTGGTACGAGTAATATAACGGCAGCGGCTCCCCAGTTACCACCGAGTTCACGAAGCTCTTGCAGCTGTTTCGTAGCACTTCGCCTGGAGTACGACTTTTTACCGGATATTCCATTGTCGTCTTTGTGGAAGCTTTGAAATTCAACCTCCTCTTGATCGGAAAATTCTTGAGACTCGTTGACTACGCTGACTGAGCGAGAAACAGAGGGACGGCTTCGACCCGTCGTCGTTACAGTTGACCTCTGACTTGTATTCGGTGACAAACTCTTCTTCAGTTGTCTCTCCGTTTCGTCAAGAATGACCGATAAATGCTGGTCGCGAAGTGGCTTCTTCTGTGCTGGACTTTTATCCCGATTCTCGGAAATTTTTATCCTCGTAGATCGCCTTGGTTCATCCTTCTGTTCAGGAGAGATTTTTGTGGACACCACGCTTTTCGCAACAGGTACTATCCGAGTAGATTTTCGTGCCGGCGATGCTTTTCGTGCCGGAGATGCCTTCCGAGCAGGGGATGCTTTTCTTGCTGGTGATGGTTTTCGTCCCGGCGAAGCCTTTCGACCAGGGGACGCTTTTCTGGGAGGTGAATTTTTTCGTGATCTTCCAGGGGAAGGTTTACGGCCAGGGGACGGTTTACGAGCTGGGGGTGGTGATGGGGATCTGTTGCGGGCTGTCGATTTTCGACCACGTTTCGCTATTTCCGCGGGTCCGGGAACAACAGCGGTTGATGATACGCTCGAGGCCACTGACCCTCCGCCTCTCGTTGCACGACGTTTTTCCATTTCACCTGAATCAATAGAGAGAGAGAGACACAGTATTAAACCAGATCAGGAAGGGACACAAAAATAGCAGCAAGCGAAAACCACCCGACGGCGGTGCAAAATCAGCGCTTTTCTAGTTTCACATTAGAAGCGACATGAGCAGCATTGGTGGTGGTAAATATGCTGCTGGGCGGGTGAGATCGTTCTCTCGTCTCGCAAATCGAGTTCAAATTTTCCCATCCATCGTAGTGAGAAAGACAATAAGGCAGAAAAACGCGCGTCTCTTCCAAAACAATTACCGAGCTATGGAATTTACTTCGGAAAACTCACTTGTATCGATAGAATTTATTGCACTTACTTGATTAATCTATGCCCGGATCGATTAGCAATCGAATTACACTATTTTGAAACAATTTTTCACTGGAAATAAATGCAAATTTGAAGCGATACGAGCCACCGTTTTTTGGGCAAGCATCAGACAGACGCCATTCACGAAATTATGCCATTTGCTGATGTGTATGCGTACCTACGGTTATCATTTATGCTTTTTGGTGTGTTCATGTTGGCAGCAAAGCGTTAGAGGTGTTACGCAGTCGAGTACCATAACGGGTTTTTGTCTATGGGCGCACGCTACCACGTTAGTTTAGCCTTTACGTTAAAGGCCCGGTGTATTAACACTGTCACAAAATAAATATTACGCGGAGCACAAAAGCCACAAAATTAGTCGTAATGCTGAAAAAATGCATTGTGTATTGCATACATGCAGTACATTTATTGAGTAAAAAACTTGTCATGGAAAAATTGTATTTTCATTCCGTAATATTAACCCATTTTCAAACTTGTGCACATCTACGACCCACTGAGAAGCTCAACAAATTGTTTCAAAATCGTTTAACACGGGTCCAACGGATGGAAATCTGTTGAACGGTTATTTTGACGTCGTTCAACGTTGGTCCAATGAACGTCCTTCATTGAACGATTTTGAGGCTTGGTGCTCTACGTAACTTTTTTGGGTTTAGGGCTAGGAGTGTTAATCTGATTGGAACAAATATGGATTTCATAATGGCTTAGTATAAAATTTGGGAAAGAGCAAAAGTTTCCGCCAGGTTTTAAACAATAATTCTGGTTAGATCCAACTGAAATTGCGACTCAAATGCAGTTGTCGATTCCAAATAATCCAGTTACCCCCGAATCTAGTCAAAATTGGTTAAATGAAATAGAGTTTAATTAAAGCACCAACAGATGGTACTAGTATGAAAACATACACGCAGAAATTTATGTATGCATCGATAGCATACTTTTGCCTGCTGTTTCGTGTGCTGCAAATTTGATGCATTGGACATATTAGGTCTATCCACTCATTGAATGCTTACTAAAAGTATATGCTACAAAGTGCATAAAAATTACAGTAGAGTAAAAGAGACGGGAATAGAAAGTATGCTTACTATGTATATTTTTGTTTCTCAGTGAAATATGATTATCAAATGCCTATAAACTGTGGTAATTATGTGCCTGTCGGAATCGTTGCTTTGCGTCGTCTTAGCGACTTATTTCAATCCGTGTTTAATAATTCCGTTAGAGTCACGATGATAAAATAGGAGGTAAAGCATACGCCGTTTTTGAGTGTGCTGGTTTCTTGCTAGCTTCCCGGGCCTCTGGAGGATGATATAAAAAAAACCAATCGAAATGTATGGTGGCCAGGCCCGCGAATAGTAAATATTTACATCATTAACCAATCCAAACAAAGAAACACACCACGTGCTTTTCTTCTTCCTTTTCGTTCAAAAAAATACTACAACCGCACTCACACATAGAAAAAGGCGCCCTCTTGCGTCAGACTCAAATACATCATGGCCCGTTTAAACCTGCCAGAGCTCCGTTGGATACGACCAAAAAGTCTGGACGGGACTCGGCGAATACGAAAATTCTTAACGTCAAATACAGCCAGTCCTGTTAAAATGCAGCCGAATCAGAGGCTATGCGAGACGAAAGATAAAATTAGCGACAAAAAAGAAAATGTCTATCCGCTAGTATTGTTCTAAAGTCAATCGATTCGGTATTCCTGAATGGATTCCAGCTTGCAATCGATTATGAAACCGCAATAATAATCGATTATGTAACCGAAAAACTTTAAGCTGCTCGCACACGAGGCGACAGGACATATACACCACAAAAAATATTGGCTATCATTTTGTTCTACCTATTCCAATGCTTTTGCTGTTGTCACGTTGGAATAGCTAGAACAAAATTCATGGTATTTTTGTGGTGTGTAACCTCCGTGTGCGTACAGCTTTAATGTTAAGTACGCCGGTTAAGTCACCAATGACTGGTCTATTGTTTATTTACTACATCGAATGGTTTCAAATCCTTTGTAATTACAAAATTGGCACCATCTTTGCACATTCGTACTATTAATCTGGCAAGATTTCGCGAATCATCCAGCCCACTGTGAGGTCGTCCCTCGAATCGTATTCCCAAACGTTCCAGAGATTCTCCAAAGTTGGTCGGCCGTCCCTGGTAAAATTGCTGTTACAACAGAAATAAAAATGAATATGAACACCTATCAAATAACAAAAATACATCACCCTGTAGATCGCCCGAACATCAATCCACAAATCAAAACAGGGCGGCTTGCTGATTCGCTTCCGGGTACACTCTTTGCTCAAGCATGCTCCCAAATCCCAGTCGGACCACGTGGCAAGGGCTACGTTGCCTGTCTTGTCCCGTGGATCCGTTTTCGGTAAATAAAGGTTACGCTCTGTGAGGACCTTTTTCAACCATTTGTTGAATAACATGAAACATGTTGAAAGCGGTACTCCTGCATCGACTTGTTCCTGCCGGATGCCGGTTAGCTCGGTGCAGAATTCACTCAGGCGAGGGTTCTCAAGTGGCATAACATACTGACGGAATTCTGACTCAATTCGGCCGCTAGTTAGATTTAGCAGAACTGCAGGAAATTCTATAATCTCGTGAGTTTTCCATTTCTGAGTCTCTTTCGGCCAGCAGGTTGCCTCCAGATCTATGACGATAATGTAACGGAACGTTTGAGTCGAGTGTTTGGCAGTTAGTTGGCGATTGGAAGCATTGCTAAGGGAAAAAATTTCAACGGCGTCAAGCGATCTGAAAGGGTACGAAAAGTTCAAGTAAATGTTGCAACATTCTTGTAACTAAATACCTCGCGAAGTCCAATAAAGATTGCTTGGAATTTTCACTACTCATTTTTAGTTCACATCCAATTATTTTGCTTCCAAATGAACAGTTTTGAAATCGACGTCTTTTTATTTTCCGGATAGTTTTGTTTATCAAAGCAGTTCAAAAGTTACTTAAATAGTAACGCTTATAACGCTTGATGCAATCCTGAAATATTTTGTTCGATGCGAAATATTTCATTTGGTTTAATCGCCCTGGTGGCAAGAATATCACGTTGCGAGATGATAAAATAGGAGGTGAAAACATATGCCGTTTTTTGTGTGTTGGATTCTTGCTATTGCTTTATTAATGGCTTTCGGATAATAACATCAACAGGCCCCACCAATCGAAACAAAGCTTGTAAGCATGTGGTGAAAATAAGGCCAGGTGCGGTGCATTTTTTGACGGTCGAATAGTTTAGGGTCCATCCATAAAGGACTAGCATTATTTGGGAGTAGGGGGTCATATCATGCAAAGCAGCTTTTTACGGAGGAATAGGAGTTGACCAGATATCTCGACAATCTTACCCGTTTCATCTAACTGCTCAGAACTACCTGTTAATGCAATACTTGCAAGTACAAAGATAAGCCAATTTTCAATTCGTAAGCGATTCCTGTTTCCTTGTATATGATTCCAAAATCAAAGTGTGAGCAAATTATTTGGTTCCTGTACTGGATGGTTCATGTTCCGTCTGTTATTTTTTAACCTTTCAAGTTTTGCTAATTACAATGGAAAATTCTTGAAAATGTGTGAAGTTAAAAACGCGGCTTTTTCTTCGAGAATTAACAATACATACTCAGTTTTAGGGGGAGGGGTTTACCGTCAAGCTACGTCATTACCCTGGTTACGTCATTTGGAGGTTTGTGACGAAATGCTACACTCAAAAAATAAATCATGTTGCTTTTACATGAAAACATATGTGAATCTCTTCCACCGCACTTTTCACGTAAATTCTATCTGATGGGCCGGTAAAATAAAACCAATTTCAATATTGGATTAATCAGGTGATAGTTACGTGTTTTTGACATAATTATTAACGGAAATTCACGTAACATATACATGAAACCAAACGTAACAATTATGTGAAAGAAGTATAACAATTATTTGAAGCCAAACGTAATTATTACGTGAAGCCGTATATTGCAAGCAGGTATTTTAAATTATTACTCATTGCAAAAAAACGAAAACGATTTACTTCGTTTTATTTAAATCTTTTATTGCAATAACTAAATATAAACACAGAGAACAGACATCCATGATCGAACAAAAATATTTAAAAAACGTGTGTAAATATTTGTATTAATATACGAAAAACACTAGCGCCGTCACACCAACCTATCCCTATTATCCGTCAAATCGATTCCGGAACCGGTTCGAAATCCTGGATGGATTCAGCATGGAATCTAGCTCAAAGAAAACAACCGATTCCGACTCTATCCGTTGACGCATTTAAGCTGGAATTCATGCTGGAAGTCCGAATCGGTTCCGGACTAGTTTGACTGGGTAGAGGAATAACCGCTGTCAATTCTGTCGCACTCAGCCACAAAAAAACATGACGACAGTAGCGCACCTGGTTTAGATATCCAAACTACCTTCGAAACCGTTAGAGATTTTACACAAGTTGAATGCTGAAGATGGACGTCTGTTCTCTGTGATATAAAATACACATTTACTATTAATTATAAATTGTGCGCCTAGAATTGTAATTTTTATTGGTAAGATTTTTTTAACCTTTATTTTATTTGAGTGGATTTGAATAATGAATAGTAACTTGAAAATTGTGCTAGCGAGATTAATTTTTTTACCGTAACGAATCCATAAGCTTTTCATTAGTATGCCTTACGGTTTTCTTGATGTTGCAACTTTATGAACTTCGATTCGTCAGTTATATAAAATTCGTTACGTATTGCTATAAAACTCGTCATTCCTTATGCATTTGAAAATATTTATAAATCTTATTTTAAATATTGGTAATCTTGATGCATTTAAAAAAATGGGCGAGTTGTATGAAAATAAAATGGAGGCGCTATTCGCAGCGCTGAAGTACTTTCTTATCGCTAGTCGACTCGTGTATTGTATGAATATGTCTTACAATTTATCCTTTATTTTAGAATGTTACTGCTGATGTAATAGTATCTAGAACTAAATTAACGGACTTGTGTTAGCCTTGCAGACAAGAAACCCAAGATGATAACATTCCGAAGACCGTACGAGTACCATTCCAGCACGGGTTTTCAGAGTGGGCCATCACCGTTTACAATGTTGGATCTTGAGATCATCTCGCGGCTCTTAGACAATCCTACATACATATGTTGCTACTGTGGCATCCACAAACCAAGTTTCATTGCGCACCATAATCACAACTGCTACACTGCCGCTCTACGCATAATTGTCCCATGTGGATATGGAATCCCATAGCACATGGGACATTTATGCGTATAGCGGCAGTACATCGTCATCGTGCTCCTATTGCCGCTCACATGTGACACTATGTATGTCGACCATATTCAATGCATCTGACCCTAGATATCGAAATGCGTTGCTGCAAACTAGAGCAGGAACATTTTAATTGAATATCTGTAAAAATGAAACAGAATGCTGTACAAAACTAAAGATTATAAAATAACGGCCGTAATATGTTGCTCACTTACCAGCCTCATTAACTTTCGCCAAAGGTTGCACTCCCATTCCGGACGTTTGCTTTGTCAACATCGCTGCAAATGGTATTTAACAGTTCATTGCCAAGCACCATGTACAATACCGGACCAAAGAATTCCTCGTTACTATTGAATACCAAGTGAAGTAATTCCTACAGTGCAATTAGAGGTTAGATTTTGCATAATATTATTAACAGAGGAACAGCAATATTACCTGCTTTTGATTAGAAAGCAAAGTTACGACAGCGCCTGCCAGTCCACGTTGAACGATTGGGAATATGAGTATCCATGTAGCACCATAAACCGTTGGTAAGCCTTTCCGGTGTTACAGTGGTATCGGTCACAGTATGTAAGGAGAGTGACGGCTAGTGTCAAAAATCGAACAAAACTCGGCAATCTTATGATTAGGGCATTCGGACGAGCCATCCCAGTAAGTCCAGCTGGAAAATGAGTCGGAATTCGAGCTGGATCTATACTATTCCGGCTCCAGTAACATAAGCGATGTTAATTAGAATCGGTTGTGTTACTTGGAGCCGGAATACTCCGAAATAGCCAGAACCAGTAGGAATTCCGGTTCAATTTCTAGCTGTACTCTAATGAGACTCGACAACCTTGACCGTTGTAGTCACTCTTCGGTGCAGTTTTCTTTTGCTGAAATTTTATATTGGCTCGAAATCAACTAATAGTTTGAAAAAGGTGTCGTTCGGCTTGTGTTGAAATATTCCTCGCTTTAGTAATTTTTTTTTCGATGTTTGCTTCATTTGGTCCGTTGAATAGCTTGAACTTCAAGTGTGTAGCAGAGTTCCATCATATTTGTATTTGGTTCTACACTTTTTGCAGATGCAAAAGATCGTTAATCTCAAAAGCATACTTTTTGTCATCTAAGAAAACGACTCGGGGTGATTTTTCATTAGACAATCTTTTACATATAAACAGTGAAATATCATTCTAATTTTCGAGCCATTCTCGCATCTGTTGGATGATTTAAAGTCGCTTTTCTACGTACGCTTTTATCAATAGTCTCATTTATATTGAGTACGGATATCTCTAACTGATTTACACCTCCGTTGTAGCCAGTGGGGGCAAATTAGATGCATTTTAGGTTAACATTTTCCGCACACCAAGCAGAAATGACGTCGCCAAATCAACCAGCAAGTAAACATTCGACCAATGCACACCCGGACCAGTTATTTCGATCATGAACCGACCAAAGGGCCGAAGACGCAATGATATCGAATGGAGCAAAATAGCTTTGAAAATTCGCTTCAGAAAATTAAATCGTATTTTAACAGTGTTTGCATACTGCGCCTTCATATGTATTGAAACACTTCAAAACAATACTAGTTTTCGGAAGCATTACTAAAATATTTTATCTAATATCGTTTTCCTCGATAAAATTGAAAAAAATATATTTCGCTGAGTGTTGTTATGAAATGTTGATTAGGCCATTTTTGAGTCGCCCTCTTATTTTGACCACTCACAATTTCGCCCTGCAGTGTCGCCAGAAAACAAAAAACAAATGTGGGTTTCGCCGTGCTCGCCGGAGGGGAAATTTGTTATTCCCCCCGGGCGTATCAAGCAGTTGGTTTTTGTTTATGGCGACTCTGTTTACGGGCTTTGTAAACAATGATGCTGTCAATTTCGCCCGTACACACTACCTTAGAAATGCAGAGGCGTAATCCGCCTGGCGGCTTGTTTACAGTTGAAAGTCGGATCCGCCGTTTTGTTTTTTATTGATTTTCATGAAGTGTGAAACATTTATAAATGAGTTTTTATATTTATTATGAAGTATTTTTACTCCTCTTTAAGATATTACTTAAATCTCCGTTTGTGTACATTTGTTATATAGGCCCATTTGTCGGTTCACGATCGATTTTTCCTCCACCAGTGACTTCAATTTCCTCCACGGACCAAACCATTACATAACGATCCTTTAATGTCATAGCAAAGTAAATTTCGATCTTGTATACTCTTGGAAAATATCGTTTATGCTATCTTGGTGTACATTTTCCACTTTTGTGTTGAATGTGTCATTCTGGCGGGATTCCAATCGTGCTTCGTAGAGTAGCGGTTTTCATTCCACCCTTCAACAGAAACCGTAGTACTTCGAAACAGCGGTGTTATAGATGACGTTCTTTTGCTCCAGGATGTTGTAATTTTCAAACGTCGTATCCAACTGAAAGTGATGAAATTAAGAAAACACTTGAAAAAATAACCATCATCTGTTTAAACAATATAAATATTAGTATTTGGACGGTTTACTATGCTTAAATCTTGAGCGTTTTTTCAAAACGTCATATCTGCAATGAGTTACTCTCTTTGTTTACTTTCTCTTCTGTTAATAATTCGGTCACTTTAACATTTATCCCTCAGCTCTTTGCATAATATGCTAGTTAAAACCACCGTCTTTCGATCTGTACTGTAAAATAAGTGTAAAGTGTTATAGTCACGCCGTAAAAATCGAAAGAGAAAGTATAAACAGAGAGTAACTCATTGCAGATATGACGTTTTGAAAAAACGCTCAAGAAATATCGTGTAATGTAGGCTGAGTGATTATTTACACCGTTTCAGCGACGGTTCAGTCCGTGCGCAGACACTAATATTCTAATAGTATTCTAACTAATAGTAGGTATTACCATTCAGAATCATCACCTACATTCTTGGATCGAATCGTGTCCCCCCAAGGAAAGCTTTCTGCCGGCATGGTCATTGAAAATTCTCAAAAAGATCTACACACCACCGTTTGTTTCATTCATGATCAGAATTCCGCTATCAGCACCAGCAGTCAAGGATGCAAAATGCCTACCTTTTCCACGGCTATAATTTTTCTGCCTACATTCTCATTTCTCTCTCGATGCTGCTGTCATTCGCTAGTGCAGGACGCCCAGCGCTGTACGGCTGCCTGTGTGCAAAGCAGTAACATGACAAAAAACTACTGTCCCCAGTACTGCCACCAGACGCGAGCGGTACAGCTTCTCTTTCCTTATTTTACATTTTTTAATATTTTCATTCTTTTTAATATTTTTATTCAAAAATGACTACAATGAATGCGGCTCATTTATGCCATGGCCGGCATCAACGCTTTCGTGTGCGGGCCTCTCCCTTTGACTATGCAGAGAAAAATGTACAAAGCGAGAGAACAAACTTTACTACGCCACACTCTCACCGAGCAGTCGGAGTACAGCAGCAAAACAAAAATGTATTCTACTGCTGTACGAGAAAATGTACTCGCTTTGGCTACTGTTCTGGCAAGAGCTGTAGTGATGCGTCGCTGTAGCGGGCTGTACGGCTTGTGCAAATGTAAATATATCGAAAAAAATGTAGTTTATCGGTACCGTTGGCATCCCTGCCAGCAGTACACATACTAGAAAAACGTGTTCCGGTGTCAGCAACTTGTACCATGAAATCCAAAAATCGGAAAAGCATGTTAAATCACTTTTTGTACTGAAAAAACCTTAATTACTACTTCTCTGTTCTTCCTCAAGTAACAAAACGGAATAAAAATAAAGTTTCGTTTACTATGGAGCAGAGCTGCCAGATGATATTGTTGAAAATCTGTATCATAGTTATAAAAAACCTTTATTGGTCTGCAATAAAGCAAAAGAATTTTGATAATTGATGACCATTTAAAAGTTTGAAGTATTATCTACTATAAATTCAAGTAAAGGAATTCAAAATGAATAATTTTACGTTATCTGTACATTCCCCGGTTCATTTTTTAAAGGGTCCGCCAAAAACGGCATCAATTCAAATTTCAAAAAATCTGTATGAATATGAATTGTGTAATGAAAATCTGTATTAAATCTGTAATCTATATCATGTCTGTATCTGCGCTTAAAAATCTGTATAGTACAGAAAATCTGGATAAATGGCAGTTCTGATACGGAGCAAAAAAACGTCCACCTGTTATGTCCGGCTTGCTATCCAAATGGAAAGGAAGTAACACAGTAACAAATTATTTTCTCTGTTTGCACCGGAGTACTTCCTGTTTCTCCTGGTACTGGATCAAACATCTTTACCCACTGATCAATTAAAACCGCAACAAAACAATCAAGAACCGATCACTTTTTCGGTTTTTATTTTTCTAACTAACGATAGGATCGGTAAAGAAATGTAAGAACGAATAGAAAAGCAGGAAGCAATGAGTTCTCGTTTTTGGAAAGGAAGGGATGGGCTCGCTTATTTTGAAAAAGGATCCGCAGATCCCGATTTAGTTACCTTATTGTTAAACCGCTGTTCTTGGCCGCGTCTTTGTTTAACTTGCTTTGATTGGAATTAAAGGAAGCAGGGATTACGTCAACAGGGATCATCTTCCATCACCTATCGTTGCAGTGGATACTTTCTTCAGGCTTGCTATTTTCAGAGGGTTCCTTGGCAGCCGATTTCAACTTGGTTTCCAGTACAATTGTTTCCGTTGGCGGAAGTGGCAGCTTCTGCAATCGTAATTGTAAATAGTATTTAGGTGCTGCTAAATTGAAACTTTATTTACCTGCAATGCTAACATTGTTCGCCCGCTTATGAAATATCGCTAGCTGCGACAAAGAATAAATTTTCAGCCATCTTCTCGTTGCTTCACACAGGACATTCACGTGAACTGTGTTTCAACGTTTAACGTTGTATCACGTAAATGTTATGTGTGAATCAAATAATTCATACAGGATTGTCAAATGTTGTTTATAGGAATCACGTAATGCACGATGAAAGATGGAAAATATTCATTTACGTGAAAATTCAGATACAATCAAACTGAATTATTTTTTGAGTGTAGGAGGAGGGTGAAATCTCTCAAAAATGCTACGTCATTTATGGATGCAGCCATATTGAGATTAGAAGTTGGTCCACTTCTTATACTTTTCTATGCCTTATCATATAAATCTTATGAATTTCGTTATACGCTTTGCCGAGTGCTGGTTTCCGATAAAAATTTGCCTGGCAAACCCTTTAGACAGGGTATCCAAAACGCCTCTACCGGAAATTCCGAATTTTCGTAGTCCCAGCAAACAAAAAATGAAACAGGAAAATAAACTACTTTTATCGTTACCTTTAATCCTTCTGCCATTTGCTAAGCTGCTGCTACTGGCGAATAAGAGACTTCAACGCTTTCGGCTGACCGGCACTTTCGCGGGAATATATTTTCTTCCGCACACACGGCTAATCCCGCGGGCTCGATTTTTACACGCGGGCAGTTTTCTTCCTGCAAAAACGTATTTTTTCGGAGCTTTCACGATACCGTGACGTCGCCACTTTCGAGGTTAGAATCGATTTCCCCTGTCTCGTTTTTTTCAGCGCGATCACAACAAACCCCCGTCTTTCACAATCACCGCCACCGTCGCTTGCTGAATAGCGGATTCAGCACAGGTTTTTGGCAGCAAACGGAAATTGCTACCTACCTAAACCCTGCATTATTATTTAGAATAATGCAACAAAAATTATCTAACCTAGCTATTCTAATATCAGCGTTCGCGAAAATTAAAAGCAGTCTTCGCAAATGAACATCGTATACAATTTTCGCTCTGGTTCTGTGCCCATATTAAACCCACGCTTCGTGTACGAACTCAAACACGCTATTTCGTACCAAAACACGTGCACATGGCGTGCGTATATACATTAGGGTGGGACAAAAAATAGATTCCAGCTCCGAGCAACTTTTTGGGTACCATTTGGGTCCTAGAACATCTGTGCAAATTCTTAGCTTGATCCCTGAAACTATATTTTTGCGCCCATTGATTAAAGTTTACATGGGATTTTATATGGGAAAATGGACTTTCACAAAATAATTCCTCTAGGAGTCATCTATTGCTTCCTAAAAATAAACCGTTATGTGGTTTTTGTAGGAAATTTAACAAAGAAACTAAGTCTCGAAAACTACGAAACGATCTGACGCTTGAGTAAAAAGTTATTAAGCTGAAACCGATTGATGCTCTGATGATTGATAAAATATTCATTTTTTCTAGCACCACTGTTGTTGGCTGTCCAATTATATGCAATATTTTGTTTTGATCTTCTCTTAATGTGTCTAAATCATTTATCTATACTGCTTGGCTACATCGCAAGAGTTTTGAGGGATAAATTGAGTCTTCTTTTGTACATAATAACAAAAAATTAAAGATTTTGTATATAATTCGACCGTCCGCAGCAGTGATGCTATGAAAAGTAAACTTTTCATTAATCTTTTAGGCATCAATCAGTTTTTGCTTAATAACTTTTTCCACAGGAATCAGATCGTTTCGTGGTCTTCTAGACTTTGTTTCCTTGACAATTTTCCTATAAAAATCAGACGTCTATTTATTTTTAGGAGTCAACGGCCGACTCTTGGAAGAATTAATTTGCAAAAGACGTTTTCCCCATACGAAATCCCATGTAAACTTTAAACCGTGGGCGCAAAAATATAGTTTCACCGATCGAATTAAAAATTTGCAGAGTTGTTCTGGGAGCTAATTGGGATCCAAAAAGTTACTCGGAGCGAAATTTAATTTTTTTCATATAACCATGTCCCACTCTAATATACATAGGTTCGTGGCACCAGTTTTCTCTTTCTCACTCTCATCAACACTAGCGTTGATTCCTCTTGCTTTGTGCGAATCATTCTCATATACGTACCCGTTGTACGTACACAGATGTTTGAACTAGAGTTTGTACATCGTTCGCTTAAGGCGAACCTGTACATCGAGACAAAGCATGGTTGAGGTTGAACGCGTGCACGAAATATAGTAAGCATATAGTGGGCAGCGGTCTGAGACGATGAGTCATGTTGCAGAAACATTACACTGTACGGAGAGTGTAACACAAATTAGGATAATTTTCCACCCAGTGCAAAAAATATTTCCTTGACGGGTTACAAACAGCATTGAAACAAAACTTTTGTGTGAGAGATTTAGTAAGCCTACAAGGTGCCGAATTGCAATGAACAGCAGATTACAGTAGGGAAATTACATGCCGAGAAGCTCTACACGCAGCTATTGATGAAACCGTTTTGCCTTGTTCAGATTTTCGGCAGCTTCCTGATCCCGTTTTCTTCACTGTTCGTCGTAGGTTCGAATGACTTGACAGGCAATTTGCTCGTGCGGAGAGTGGAGCACACCGTTCGTGACAACCGGAACGTTAAGAGAGAAAGTTTACTGTGAAGTCCGATAGTATAGCAGTGTACAGAAGTAGACTCCATGGTAGATTTATGAACGGTTAAATTCCGCAAGGTTTCAGGAAACCAACTAAAGTAACCGCGGACTGATGTCCCGGGGCCCAAAGAACAACTTACCACTCCGAAATAACCAAAAGCGAAACGGAAATAATTTCTTTTAAATAACTTTAAGACACCTTTATCTTCGTTCGCAGACTGGAAAAAACAGAGACTGGCATCTCCCAGTTTGTTATTTTTATTTCTTGTTCTGCAAGATAGGTACGCCAAAAGAGCTTAATCTAACTTAGGGTATATTTTTTTATATATGTTGTAAGTAGCGGTAAGTCCACTACTCGGGTTCTTGTTTGCCCGGCTACTAACAGAATTTCGGATTTTCGTAAACGATCCCGGAAGCAGCCGCAGTGCACTTCCCAGGGGGAACCTTTGTCCACCCTGCTTCGTTCTCCTAGGCTTTTAGCTATAGAGGAGAGCTAGGCTCGTTTGACTTATCCTCTATACCGAGAACGGTCGGGTCGGTTCCTTGGGTTTTAGCCGGAGACGCGAGGATGTTCCTTTACTGTTAGCTGTCCCACTTCGGCGAACCAGCATCACTTACACGAGTATCCGAACCACGGGTCGGCACTTTCCGACAGGGATTTTCACCGTCGCACGCGCGCACTGAAATTATGTTATAGTGGCGGGAAACTGTCCCGAAAATAAACAAAACTGATCGGGCGTCTGATCCATGCCGTGGTCCGTCACTATCTAACCTTTTTACGATGGCCGCCTTCTGCATGACCAAAACAAAACGACACACCGCCCTTGCAGCATAACCAGCAACCAATTCAACAGCAAGAGGAGAGCGGTGATCTACCTAAGCCCTATGTTATTTATACAGAAATATGAAACAGAATTTTCTACACCTATCTAGGCCAGTAAAATCGTTCACAAAAGCTAAAACAAACAAAATTTACAAGAAAAAGTGAACGGAACAGTGGTGAGTATTATGTTACATAAACAATACACTCTACAGAGTGTATACGCAAATAAGGGTATATTTCCACGCAGTGTTAAATTGTTACCCTGACGGGTTAAAATGTTATTTTCTATTTGATTATATTGTTTTGTTTACGTTACATTTCCAATTTAGTATATTGGGTGTTCAGCCACAAGTGGTGACTTTTCATCCCTACAGCGTATAATTTAGTGTAGTACTGAGTTATACCCGTCATTGAGTACATACCATGTACTTGAAAGAATGCCTCCAAACGCGTTTATTTCCACTTCTGAGGTCTCACAACACGTTTCTGACCGTATTTAGCCTCGTGCCATTACTCGGAAGATATTGTGGAGTGGTACAAAACTAAGGAGGTCAATTTCGTACCAAAAGACCTTTGGCCCCGAACACACCGGAGTCACGGCCAATTTAAAAGAACTGGCTCATTATGAAGAACGTCTCCTACGGAAGTGAAATCGGAAGCAGAAATTAAGACAAAAAATCCCGGTTGGCAACATTGGAGAGGTAAGGTATAGAAGTTCTGTATCAGAGGTGAATGGCGACATGGTTTGGCCACATGTTGCACAATAATTCAGCCCCAACGTTGTACAAGATCTCATGAGCAGTATGTATAAAGGAAGTCCCACATCAATTTCGTTACGGAAAAAAACTCTGTAGAAAATTACCTTGTGGACCGTTCCTTTTCAAACTTTTAGATAATAAAATACAACCCATTGGCGAGCTTTTGGCATATTTATTTCATTCAACTTTAATACCATAATCGTCCGCTCGCACCTTACGTTTAACTCCACTCATTAGATTCTGTACAACATCTGGCTGCAGTTCCTTCTACATAGAAACCCACTTTTTCTTCATGTCTTTCTCCAGAGCTTTCACCATTCATTCAAATTCAACCCGAACGAACCACAATACAGTTCAGTAAAACGCTTGCCTTCACCCCAGCCTAATGAATTGCTGCTATGGATACCGAAGCAACAACACGAAGAAACAGAAACAGGAACGAATATATCCACACATGCTTGCATAAGCACGTATAATTATAATGATGAACAGTTGCGAGTATCATTGAGAGACAGTATATCAGTATTCTCTTCTCTCTTGAATAGTGGTCCCTTGTTGCTTGGTTGATTATTTGGTGGATTTGGTTCACGAAGATACAAGCTGTTGAGCCATTCAGATTCATTGTGTAATGCTGAATCTGAATATAAAATTCATCTGGCCATATTCGCGGTTTTCAGCCTATTTCGCTACGCCAGTTAAGAACATATGGCAACAGGAACCGCTAATTTGATTATGTTCAGGTTTGAGGGGGAAAAATTTGAACATGCGTTCACGATGATTTATAAATTTAGGGAAATCGTTGATATTCAAACATCGATATGCATTTCATCAGTTTTTTGGATGTTGGTTGCTCAGATGACTCAAAACATATAGGTTCAGTTTTTTCTAACATTGTATATCTACCTTACGAATATTTGGAATTCTATAATCGTGAACCAAAACGAAGTGGTTATAAGCTTGGTTATAAGTTATTCGCATTTAACAAGGACGATATATGTTTCAAACTATGATGTACTATATTCTTTTCCTAAATGTTGTGCAGACTGGTTAAATGTTAACAAATATAATATTAACCACAAATTTGATGAGCAAAATTTATGACTACTGATTAAATTGGATAATACCTACTAACGGAGTACGGCATATTGTGGAATATTTAGTAATCAGAAAATTACTTCGAACTTTGTCTAAAATTGAGCAGGAATACTAAAATTACACATGCCTTTCAATTTTTGGGAAGAAATTGATATCCCGCTTTAATGCTTTAATGATCTGGACAGATCAGTTCGCTGCAATTATTCCGAGCTTGGCGAATAAAGTTTTATTCAGAATATCCTTCAAATGAATCTTGACAGTTGATTTTAAGGGACCACTTCAATGAAAAACATACACTGATAGCGGAAGTATTTTAGGAACACTGCTACTGAATTTTGACAAGGCACGTTGAGTACAAAAGCAAGGGTTACTTTTGAAAATGTCTTTTGTAATAACCCATATTCACAACATCCATGCAAAATTCAGCCGGAAGATAAGACATAATTCTGGCTGGTTCCAGTTAGTATTCCGGTTCCAGTGACACAACCGTTTCTAATTAGAATCAGTTGTGTCACTGGAGCCGGAATACTAACTAAAACCAGCCAGAATTCCGGCTCATTTTCCGACTGGATGCTCAGCAAAAATGAAAATGTTGTACACGCTAGGACACAAACTTCATAGTTGACATTTTCTATTGTTGGTAGATATAGAAATCTAACATCGTAACGTGCTGCAAATATACAGAACAATTCCAGGACAAGTCCTATGATTCTTCTCCTTCTTATAATCCTACATGTTTACGTCTCGAAGCTATGATAACTGGCTCATGGGACCAGTGCTATGCCAGAATTACTCTTTCCAATTGCTTCGCAGCCGATTGCCATACAAACCTAAAGTCTGAAGTGCTGATGTCCTTTACTGTCTCAAGAAGTCGGCTCTAAACAACTCGGCTCATGGCCGTACGTCTTCAATCACAAATAGCTTGAAAATATTGCAAAACACATTCATTCTGGTCAATCTTTCTAGGACGCTGCATCTTTTATCTGTGGAGCCCATTTCGCGAACCTTTTCTATTTGGTTCTTACTCGACATTTCCAGCACACTGCAGCGACAGATGGGGATGTTATCCAAGCAGTTATCGTGATTTATTGATCATACACCGTCTCCTTCGTCATCAATGAACTCCACCATAAACTGTTTACAATATATTCCGCTCGAAAATTTTGGTCCTTCATCAACTCAGTTTTGTGGCAGTATTTGATAAGAATTTTGTAGATGATATCTTTTGCGCACTCGAAATATTTTTCAATTTTGAAGATGTATCTAGTTTTCTCAATTACCAACTAATTTTCGCCAAACAACCTGTAAGTGATTTAGTTTTTATTTCAAGGTCCATAAGCATTGTTGGTTCGGCTAGAGAACTGGTTCCTGATTTATGCGAAAATAGCTTTGGGACTATTCGCGGGCCATATTCATGAATATTTCATCATGTCGCATGTGAAATAATACTGACCAGTTGCATCAAAAATCGTATAAAGGAACTAAATTGAATTTCATTTGGAACTAATTTTCTAATCTCTTGAGAATTCGAGGATATCTGGGTAATCCCAGGTCCCCTGTTCTATTCGATTCTCTTTCATTCAATAAGCATAAATCGCTGTACGCTTGGGGTGGATAGTAGTTTATGAAAATAGAAGGTCTCGTACCGTATTGAATTGTAGAAACAATAATGCATTATTATCGAAGCTTGCTAAGTGGCTTATGAATTCAAGATAAAAGCTTTCTTCCTGATCCCTCCAGCTGACGCGGCATTGTATATATTTGCAACCACATGAATCCCCAAGACAATTTCACCTGGATTTCAGAACGCGACTTCTGGAGGGTTATCTGCAAACAACAATTATTTTCGCAGTAGATACATCATACGCTAAGCTGATCAACTCAGACGGAAAAATTCGTACACCATCACTTCGCTCAGACAAACAGTTCGCATGGAGTTTTTCGTCAGAGTTGGTCAGCCTAATCATAGCTAAGCTGACCAGTTCTGACGTTTCTTCTGCACACAATCCATAAAGTATACGAACAAAATCGTCGAAGTTGCACTGCGAGGAAGCACTGTAGTCCACATCGCCTGTTACGAGCAGTTTTCCAGAAAAGATATAAAAGGTGCCTATTACTCATGCTTGCTGTTTTATATTACTGTTAGTGCTCATGTAGTCTACTCAACATTGGGCTATAGTTGAATTTGAAAAATCAACTTCAACATTTCTTCATTTTCCACCGCATCGACTCTCTAAAGTTGATATAAACCCTTTTCAATTTGCCTTCTAGACATCGAGCTTGACGCCAAGGGAAGTCATGTCATTTTTATCAACAAACAAGCGAATCTATAACTAGCTGGCCATGGGATTTGATTTTGTGCAAAATGTTTTCACACTGTAAGAAACGATCGAAAACAAATGGTCAATTATACTGGCATGTGTACATTGTTTTATTTCATGGAATTGAGGAAAACTCTTACCTACATGGATTTTTCCGAATTTCGAAATGTTGGATATTCAATTTAGACCCCATTTCAACCAATTTCACACAGTGCACACAAATCTGCGTATGCCATAGTGTTGCCGAAGTGCATGTAAACAAACATGCATTTACAAAAAACTTCCCGACAGGAAATTCCGGTTCCTGTAATATTTTTCACGGAACTGTGAATTATGAAAGTTTCTCCTACTTATTACGAAGGGATCAAGGTATGTTGAGTGTTTTCTATGATGTAGTTACGAAGATAACTTGTCCAGAGAGCTGCAGTGTCAGAAAGCGCCATTATGGATCGATCTGCACCGCACTCCAATTTTGTCGGACAGGAAATTTTCGTAACTACACAATATTTAGTTTGGACGAGTACTTTTAAATGTTTGTTACACTTTGTTTTAGGTATTGAAGAAAATTGGACGCGATTCTGATTGCCACAACAGAGGAAAAAATCAAATAATACAGGTGCGGTATTACCACAGTTCATATTGAAGTGGTCCGTTAATGCATTTATTCTAATGGGGTTTTTCATTGAAAAACCCCGGGGCAGTGGATTGCACTGGTGTTGCATTTTCTAGCAGAAGAGCAGGCTACTAGACGTGTTTCATTCCCACTACTGCTAGAAAGTGCAAAACCAGTGCAATCCACCGCCCCAGTGTTTTTCAATGAAAACCGACATAAGTTAATCGAGATTTTTTTTGCAACCAGGCAACCAAAAATGTTTTCAAATTTTGTTAAATGTAAAAAAATCACCCATCATTCAAAATTTGTCAACTGGTTAACAAAAACTTGACACAATTTAACAATTGCATTCATCGACATATAAATCAAACATGATTTACGAAATTCATCGTCATGTGAAATTAAAATTAAATCTAAAACATATTGCTCGTATATGTCAGGTTATGCTTGGTCTAGTCTCCCCATGTTCCCCTAGCCCTGTTTGTATTTTCACAATTCGACAGATTCAATAGGTTGAAGAGAAAACTAAAAAATAGGGCATATGAAAAGCGTACAGAACATGTACCTACCACGAATAAAAATAATAAAACACAACAAACACATTCTCGTTATGAGCGCTGCTGTCCGAGGCAGCTAGGTGGCATCATTTTTCGTACCTACATTCGCACCCACCAAGCAAAGAGAATCTGGGTGCCTATGTACAGTTTTTTATGGAGAACGAATGGTGCACTGCGGTTGATATCTCTTCGAATGGGAGAGAGAATGAGCAACGGGTATTATTACGCTATGCTCATATACCTACACTATAGAACAGTAATGGTTCACCAGCCTCGGTGGTGGTGAACCAAAGCCGTCAACTCCGCAGCTTAGTGGTGAATGGTTCAATGGGTGGTATATTCGTGAAGCGAAGAACGAATGAAGAGTGTTGGTTCTTTTTCAGCTGATTCGTTTTCCAAGCTCTGTCTTTCTCAGATTTGTCCTCCTTGGAATGTTTTCGTAGTGTCTGCTTCATAATTGCCCAGTATTTTTCGATGGGCTTGAGTTCCGGTACGGTACATGTCTTTGTGACGCCGTTGCTCTATGGGGCGGCATGTGTCCAAAAATCGAAAACTGCATCAACTCCAATTTATTTAAATTTTATACTGAGTATTTCTGTATACTCTAGCTACGTGCGTTTTCTCATATGTTCGTATCTCTGATGAATTTTGCTTGAAACATATGTTCACATATGTTAATTAAAAGCTTATAATACCAGCTTTGTGGTAAAATTATTGGAAATGCATACATATTGTATCGGTATGGAGTTTTATGAAAAATAACCTTACGATGCATAAAATATCCCTAAATTAGACCCGAGAAAAAAATCCCCCCAATGTCCCCCTGAAGTCTCGATTGGAGATGCAAGTATGATGTATCTTCTAACTTATAGCGAAGGTTTCAGTTGCCCATATTTGCCCTAAGGTGAGAACGCTTCAAATGAAATTTCGATGGCAGTCACAATAAGTAGACATAACAACATAACACAGGTCAAAATGGTTTAGTAGTTGGGAAGCTAAAGGTTATTTCCGAAGTAATTTGCTGCTTAGAATCCGAGTTCGGTGTTAAAATGTCAGGATTTTGAAGTTGCGTACTCGAAAAACTGCGTTTTTTCGAAGACTGCATATCAAGAAGACTGGCAACTCTGTCCGGAATCGGGAGACAGTAATAGCCACGCCACTTGCGGGTAAAGGTGGTACTTCCCATAGTGATGCACACACACATATACACTTTTACATTAAGCTTCCTACCTTCCTCCAATAGAGGCACTGTAATCTCTGTCGCTTCTCGGAAAACTCTCTGGAAAACGACTTTTTTGACTTCATATTCGTTCTCTTCAAGGAAACTTCAAGTCCATTTATCGTATCAACGATAAAATAATTGAAAAAGCAGACATCTATTTACTTATCTTCAAATACATACGTGAAAATATCTATCTGTCACATTCGCGACTTGCATTTAGTCTCTGTCACTCTCTGTGTTAAGGGTTAAAAACAACTCTTTATGGGTATCGTACAATATTAGCAACTCAAACAAGCTTTTTACGAAAGAATAACAGACAAAATATTTTTGGCCACCTGTTTGTACGAGACCTTCCCATAGTGCGTTGGCCTCGTGCCATTTCAGGACAACATTTGAATAGTGGCATGAAGCTAGATCCGGTGAGAAGATCGTAGGGCTCTCGTGTTACTTCAACAGAGGAAGCAGACGCTTCTGTAGACATTCCTTGAGGAAGATCTCGACGGTTACAGTCTCGGTAGCCACGAACGACACACTTCGTTGGTCACATCAGCAGATCGCTTGCCAAATCATTTTTTTTTATTTCGATTATAGAGGTTTTAACCTTAAGGTCATTCGCCTCTTCGGGTTAGAAAAATCTCTTATGAAAAATTTCCAACCCTATGTGCGGGGTCGGGACTCGAACCCAGGTGCGCTGCGTACAAGGCAATCGATTTACCAATACGCTACGCCCACCCCTGCCAAATCATTTATTTATTGGTAAACTTTAAAAGTTTCTGCTTCCTTCCTTTCTCCGGAACATCAAACTTGTGTTGGGCGGTAACGAACAGTAATCTCGGAAGCTGACGGAAGTCGTAAGTAAGTCTCATAATTTATTCTATAAGTGTGTTTTATTTCATTTGCTTATTATCAAAAATAGTTTTTATGAATAATACACGAAAATATATTTCCTAAAAATTGACGATTTATTTCAATTTAAGACAATCACTCGATATGGCTCTACTTCAGGTGAACCGATCATACAATCCACCTTCGATCAGGTCATTCGGGCGAGTGCAATAGCTGTGTTATGTTGTTGCATTGAACGTCTTGCGCACACAGACGCATACAGTTTCACGCGTGCACAATCCGCGAAGGAGGCAGCTCCATAACATGACTTCACCACTTTACAGACAAAGTGCCAACCCGCGACAGGCCACCATACCACACCATCGCACCGCTTCCAATGTGCAGCGCTTTCGGCTTCGACTCTCTGTCGGTGTGTGAGTGTTGTGCAGCAACAGCCGCCACTGAGACGATGGCCCCAAGAAACTCCACTTTACCACACTCTACACTACTTCCTTTAGTTTAGTAGCGACATTCGAACCGTTGGGACGGTGTTTCGCTGCCAGTGCGCGAGATCGTTTTTAGCTGGTGAGATTTTTTTTTTGCTTCAACGAACGAATAAGTGACGAACCTGACTGAGCTGTTGCAGTGAATTTTGAGTTTTATTTTCGAGTTTGTAAAGCGGAGGCAAAGGATTGTGCAATAGTGTCGTGACCTGAGGTGAGCGGGAAGGTACAATTTAGTTGCTCCACAATCAGCTGATAGTTCTTCGACGGGAAGGGGAATTCTTACAGTTCCGGCTACGGCGCTCGTAAAAGAGAACTTGAACCGGTCGTCGCGAATGTGTCACCACGAGTTCGCTATGCAAGTGTTTGGAGTTTGAATCCACGGTCTTAACGACGTACCGCGGGCTAGCAAGAGAACCGGAGGGGTAGGCTCAAGCGGCAGCAACGGCAGCTAGCTGAAAGAAGGTGGTGAAATCGATATTGTGCAATTGATTGGTGGTTGTTTTCTTTCTTTTCTACACATTGCTATACTGGTTGGCAGCGTAAGGGAAGAAAATGTGAAAATTGTGGTTTGTTCGGCGAGTGTTTTTTTTGGTGTGCTGAAGTTATCAAAGCATCAGTCGAGAAGATGGTAAAATTTAATTGCCATCGGCGTGTGTGTCTATAAGTAAATTGCAGCGGCGCTAGCAGGAAAATAAAAAGAGGAAGCGTTAACTGGCCAAAAGAAATCCCAAGTGCGGTGAGCGAAAGATCACACACACTCAATCCGACCAAACATTGTGCAGTTTTCGTTTTGTTTTGAGTGTTGAAGTGAGAGGAAAAACGAACCGAGATGGGGCACTTTCAATGCAAATCGCTTGCATACATGTGCATTCTGTTGCTGAATGTTGGATTACTCTTGCAGCAATCGTCAGCGCAGCAAAGTAAGTGGATGATTTTTTTTCTTTCTCTATTCTTCCAAATTTCCTACACACTTGAGCGTTGAAGAGTTGAACGTCAGGTATTATCATTTTTCCCACATACAGGGGGTTACATTGTCATGTCAAGCCATTTGGCAAAAAGGTTACCGTTTTGCATTGCATGACACCAGGCAGCGCGGGATGGTTGTGAATGGAAGAAGAAGCAGCATTTTTGCATCAAACAAACCTGCTATCGACTCCGCAGGTCTTTCATTGTTTGCAAGCGACGAACCCACGGAGTTTTTGGGGGCACCCAACCGAGCAACCGTTTCACGTGCGTAATAATGACGTGATAAGACGTCGATGGATTCGAACATTGTTTCTAAGACAATCATGTAAATCGACTAGACGCAGGGTAGAGTTTCTTTTGGTTTTGATGGTTATTTACTGTGTGTTTGGACATATTTAGGTTCCTGAACTCTACTGATTGGAATCGATTGTTAGTACAGAAGGCTAATTTTGCGTACATGTCCGATGACAAATTATAAATTTACGTGATATGATTATCTTTCAATGGAATTGTTATATAAACCATTCCGATATGTTAGCGATATTAACATTTATAACTTATTTCTAAATATAAGTTAACAATGTATTGAACACATGCAGTTGGGGATATTAGTTACATCGTATGTAGGTTTCTTGAAAAATTTGAGTTAGCAATACAGCTTACAAATATTGCAGGTTACTCCAAATTACACGGGAAACATTTAGAAAATCATTTTAATTTACATTGTAGTCCTGTATTGTATACGTGTAGAAACATACATATTATTTTATTGTATTACCTAGAACACGAAGATGTTACATTACTTTTGGTTTGCTCACAAGAAAATTGGAAACCATTTATAGCGTTAATCCATGGGGGCAGCGCCTTTGACAAATGTCAACGGTCGTCAATATCGTTATTTCACCGATATGTTCTTTTACTCGTATTACTAAACAAAACCTTTTGGGAATTTCGGGAATGACTCAACATAAAAACCGGAAGTGCAGATCATTCTGTGTAAAACCGCTTTGTGTCTATTAAAATGTAGAAATCGGTTAAAAACTTCACAAGACAAGGTTTACTCGCTTCGTCATGGAGAACCTGCTAGGGGAATCCCTTGATGGAGGGTTCAGATTAAAGGACTAAAGAACTATATGAGAAGAGGTTGGAACCGACATCGTTGCAACAGCTCTAAGGTATTTGGGGCAACAGGCTATTAATAATGTTTGCAAAATTGAATGATTTTTGGATATTTTTTAAAACCATAGATGATGACCGACTTCTTACTTATGATTTTCCGTATGAGAAGAAGTTTTGTTGGCTGATGAGACATACTGAACGAAAGGTTTCTTTAGTATTTTTTTCAATTGATGACACCAATAAACCGTAAGCAACTGATGAGCTAGAGGCCAACACTGAATGCGTTATTCATGGAAGTTCTTCAGTTGCTCTATTTTATTATTTTACTTAACGAATAGAAGCACACTTTGTATCACCAAAACTTATTCAATGATAAATTCTGCATCTTACTTTCTTATCACAATTAAACATCGCATAGAATATGGGGTTGATTCAAATAGTGCAAAGCCTTTCTTACTTTCAACTTTCTTACAGAAACCTTTCAGATAGAAACATTGTAGATTAATACATAGCTTCTATGCGATGTTTAATTGTGATAAGAAAGTAAGATGCAGAATTTATCATTGAATAAGTTTTGGTGATACAAAATGTGCTTCTATTCGTTAAGTAAAATATTTATTGAAAGAAACCTGTATCCAGTTTCATCGTGTAATAAATACAGGGTCCGGCCCTCGAAATGTAACAAACTTCAGACAATTCGCGCAGCTGTCGTACTGGAATCAACTATCTAATAATTGGTTGCATGACAGTTTGGAATATTATTTACTAGCGTACAAAACTTGACAAACATATGATTACGGTTTAAAAGCCAACTGTTAAAATTCTCTTTAAAAGGAACTTCCGGACAAACCGTTACTGGTCAAACACAGTTCACAGCAGTTTATGAAAGAGAATACTTTTTTCTGTGGTTGGCGTGTAACGGTTTATCCGGAATTTCCTTTCAAAGAGAATTTTGACAGTAGGCTTTTAAGCCGTAATCATATGTTTGTTGAGAAAAGAATTTTGCCAAAAGTGAATGCAAGAAAAAAGATCAGCGATGGAACTCAAACGTAATATTGGAGTTGCTTGAAATTTAGCTGAAAAATTACAATCAACGATTGTTCGTGAGTTCGAGCACCTTAATATGAAGAAAGATTTTGTTTATCGCACCATAACCAGGGCCGTCTTAAGACTCCTCGGGGCCCCAGGGCACTTTTGAACGAAGGGGCCTCTATAGTTGAACAGACGTAAACAGATTAAGAGTTACCTTCGATGAATATGATAAAGCGTTACATCATAGAGATGAAATGAGCCTATCGAGGGTTCCAAAATAAGACATTCACACATTGTTTTAACATGACGTACTTGCTAAAGACATCGAGGACGACAAGCAAGTGTTGGTTGCCATGTTTGCTTTTTGGAAGGGTACCGCTGTAGTCCACATAAACCATTCGCCATGGTGCATTAGTCGCACGCGACTGACCCATTTCGGGTTGGACTGGGACGAAAGGAGCTTTGATTTCCTTGCACGTCCCACATTCTCGAATAAACTTTCGTATTTCTGATCCCATACGGGCCAGTAATAACACAACCGCACTTCTTGGATCGTTTTATCGTATCCCACGTGGAGAAAATTCTCGTGGGTACGTTGGATCAAATCTTGACGGAACTCGGGTGCTGGGACGAGTTTCCAACTCAACCGCGAGTCGCAGGGAACAACTTTCGAGTTTACATACTTGAAAAGTTGATCATTATCCACTTTGAAGTCGGTATAATCGTCAGTATTTTGGATAACTTTGGATTTCATGGAACCGTACAGTCTGAGGTGGACAAAGCTGAAACGGCTGCTACGGCCCGGGATAACGCATCTGGAACGACATTGTCCTTGCCTTTCCGGTGCTCGATAGACATGTCGTAGAGTTGTAATTCTAAACTCCAACGACTCAAACGTGAACTACTTTTCCATTTAGTCTTCAGTATCCATGTAATCGCTGACGAATCAGTGACCAGTCGAAAATGATACCCTTCAAAGTTACCTCGGAAGTGTTCAACCGCCATTATCACCACCAGACCTTCCTTCTCAGTTGCATGATAGTTCCTTTGGGGGGTGGTCAGTTTGTGCGAAAAGTGGGCAACTACTTTCTCACCCTCGGGATACTCCTGCACCAGAACAGCAGCGACTGCTGCGTCACTAGCGTCTGTCTGAAGGATGAACTCTTTGGAGAATTCTGGCGGGACTAAAACTGGAGCAGTGACTAGAAGTTCCTTAATTTTAAGGAACGCGAGTTCTGCCTCGGAGTTCCAAATTAAGCTCTTGGTTTTCGTTTTGAGCAGATCGCTCAAGGGAACAGTGACTTCACTGAACCGATCCGGCGGTAATAACCGCACATACCGAGGAAACGACGAAGTTTCGTCACGGTAATCGGTCTCTCGTAGTCGAGAATCGGTTGAATTTTGTCAGGATTGACCTTGAGTCCGTCCTGATTCAACAAATAACCATGAAACTTTAGTTCGGGGGCTCCAAAACGGGATTTTTTCTAAAATGATGGTTAGGGTGGCTCTTGCTAGACAATCGGCCATCGCTTTGGGTTGCTGTATGTGATGCTCGAACGTTTCGCTTACCACGATGATGTCATCTAGTTAGACGAAAACGTAAGGTTCCCATTTACCTCGTCCTAGAACCTGGTCCATCAGTCGCGCCAGAGTAACGGGGCTGTTGATGAGACCAAATGGTAGACGAGTAAATTGGAACATACCCCTGCCGGGAGCACTGAAAGCGGTATATTTACGACTTTCCTTGGCCAGAGGTACCTGCAGAAAGACCTCTTTCAAGTCTATGGTAGACAGGTACTTCGCCTTGGGTAAGCCGCCCAATATTCGCCCAGGGTGGGGCAGAGGGTATGCATCCCGTACAGTACGCTCATTGATAGGCCTAGCTTCTAGACAAAGGCGGATTGAGTCTTCTGGTTTTGTGACAGCCACAATATTGAGGGACCAATCCGAATCAGAGTCCTCGATAATTCCCATAGACCGCCATCGGTCAACTTCTTCCCAGACCTTAGACAGTTTCTTTGAGCTCATGTGATAAGGATATCGGCAAACGGGTGCCGCACCTTGGAATTCATCTTTGATGACAATCCTGTGCTCTGTAAATGAGGTTGGGCTTAGCTTTCCGGGCTCTACTGCCTGGAAATACTTCTTTGCTTCTTCTACGCGCGCTATCTGTTCCGAAGTGAGTATCGACTCACGCGGTACTTCATCTTCTTCGTCTTCTTCCTATTCCTGACCTGAGTTCAACAGAGCACAGTTTTGTATCTTAGGAGAAACCCCAAAGGCGCGCCAAAAGTCCATACCTAGCACTGCCCTTTTATGCAATTCTGACGTTAGCGCCAATAGGAATATTTTTCAGGAAACTAATTTTTGTGTTTCGTGATGTTTTCAAAAGCACGAATAATGTTTCAACTATCTGTTCTGTACAAAATGTGTACAATCCATCGTAGATAATGGCCAATTGTTTAAATTTTCACTTTTTTGCAAAAACCTTGTAAATTTTAGCTAACGTCACTTTTGCAAAAAAATAGCGATTTCATTTCACTGTTTTTATGCAATTCAGACGTACGTATACAAACCAATAGTACCGGGTAAAACGTGTCGTATATTATCAACCGTTTCAACTGAATTATCTGCAAATGATTATGAACTCATTCAAGTTTCCGAGGCTATATGTGGTGGTCTGGTCAGATGGTCGGTTTTGGATCTATACGGATGTTCCGTGGGTTATGTCCGAGGGCCATTCAGTACATTTTCATTAATTTTCCAAAGTTTAGTTGCAAGTCAGGCATTATTATAAAATGTATTGTATATTTTATTCTGCATTTGAACACTATGACTTCATTTTGGTATCATGTAGGCCTTTTCAGGCAATGTGGAAACGGTTCTGGGCTGGAAGTCCTAGTGAATTCGGAATGCACTACCCATGTTTGTGAAACATTTATACTTGAAGATACCTGCCATGCGGCACATTAACGATGATCTTCAGATATGTAAAGTCATCCGGAAACACGGAGAAACTTTACAACACATTCGGTGATTCCAGATTCCTTTTCAACGGACGAATTTTTAAGTGAATATTTCTGTCACGCGGCACATCAAGGTGCACCAGTTCGGTTTTCTACGAACAATGCTATCACATGTAAAGTCATCCGGGATCAGCCCGGGGACAACTTGACAGCAATTTTGTGGTGATTTGGTGATGTCATGGCGGCTGAAATGGAGCAAGATTTAAAGAATGTACATCCCATTTATTATTTACCATATCTGTAAAAAATAAATAATTTAAGCATTTCTATCATCAAATTTATTTCGCTGTTAAAATTAGAAACTGTCCTCATTCTACCATACCTAAACAGAAACATAGATTCCATTTTGAATTTTAAAAATCCAAAATAAAATAAATCGCTTTTCGGGAATACAAGAAGATGACTTTCAAAATCAAGCCACTACCACTTATATTGGATTTTTCCGAAAATCTTTTGGATCGAATCAACATCTTCCCAGGCATGAAATCACCGGGAGATGCCTTTCCGTTAGGTTTCTACCAGACTGTAGCCGTGTAAAATGCCAGAATAATTCTGAATGGATCCGTACCAAAACCATCGCAATATCTTCCGGAAAGAATTATTGCAAAAGTCGAACAAAACTCTGACAGGAGTCAAACAAAATTGTACATTCCTGGCAGCATTCTTGCTGAAACCGAGCACTACCGTTTTGCTGCCAGTATTCTGATAAAAGCGCACACATTCTATTCAAAACCAATTTTGCTAAATGTGTAGAAAATCCTACATATATTGTTTATTTTCCCGATCAAAATACTAGAATTCTCGATGTTCTTAATGAACTTGAACCAAGATGTCGCAGGTTCACGAATTATTAAGCTTGGTGATTTATTTTCATTGGCCAAAATGTTTTATTGATATTTCTCGAGAAAAAAGCACCAAAGATTTACTGATTACAAACTTCACATAACAAGAAAACCACATTTTAGGAAGGAAGAGATGCGGTTGCTAAAAACGACTTGCAGCTAAATTTATAATAAGATTTATGTAACTTTGCTGACGGTTTCCAGATAGCGATAAATTTATTCTCTAATAATAGTTTTCTAACAATCATAATTGAAGACATTTGGATACAGTGTTCCACTTAACGACTGGTCCCGGCAATTCCGGTTTGCCGCTTCTTTGGTAATTTTTTAGTGAATATTCCTGTTACACGGCACATCAAAATACATCATATAGGTTGTCTAAAAAATATTCAAGCTCATTTGAAGTCTTCCTAGTATACGGTTATTCTGGAGTTGGTCTTAATCTGATTGCATTTTTAGTAGATCAAGCTTGTCGAATAACAGGTGTATTCAGGTACGTTTCACAGGTATGGGTTACTCATTTTTAATCCACAAAGTCTCTCAGATGGTTTCAAAATTAATTTAGAGCCTTTATATATACAATTTATTAATGTTCATGTTATATTAATACCAGTTTTCATGCTATACTTTCAAAAATTGATGAAACTGGATTAACATTGCCTCGGACTGACCCCATGATATTTTCGTACAAATTTGGAGCCGGATATATGAACAGTTCAACTCACGGTTTATGAGACTTGAATAAATTCCATTTCTTTTGCAGGTGTTAGTTGGAATTGATTTTGAAATTAATTGGTTGGGTACCAATTGCGCACTAAAATGATGAAATATAGAACAACAGCGGTCAAGGTTTTGAACAAAAGTTTTCACCAAGATACATTCGTACATTATTGTGGTATGAAAAATCCATGTTGAAAAAGACTAAGCCTGCTGCTTTAAAGAAGCATTCAAGCTTGCACAGCAGACTTCTTTATAAAATATAAATGATTAAAAAAATTATCGTACTAAAAAACTAATTTCAATGCCACCCTAGCCTAATTATAACACCACTCTAGCCATTTACATCACAAAATGGTGCTTATCTCGCTTCCAACATTACTTATGATACAAAAGCTTAAGAATAAATTGTTTCACCTTGTTGAATATATCTTCAATACTGTATTGCACCGGTACGTCACTTTGGTAAAAAATGGCGTCTACGTCACTTTGTTTTTCACGTTTTAAAAGGCCATTTTGCAAAATTTTTTAAGGACAACTACACTGAAAGACGTGGATTTTTGTGGAGAACTCAGAAATATGAAAAAATGAAATTCGACCAAAGTGGCGCTTACGTCACTTTTGCATACAAGGGCAGAGCATGGAGTTGACGGTCAGATGCTCTACTACAAGAGTGCATAGGACCTTTGTCAAGTTTTGAAAAGTATACGGGAGATACGCTTGTCCAATGATTGGTGAGGATTGACCATTTCGACGCATATTGGAAAATGAGCTCAATGTCAAGCCTTACAAGTTTCAAAAGGCTCATCATCTCATACTGATGCAGCAACAAGTTATACTACGTTCACACTACGAGTTTTAACGCTATCTTGATGACATTTTTCTTATTGCTAATTATTATAATATTACTATGCTATATTTCACCCTAAGGAGGAAAATTTGGTAAAAACCAAAATTTCTCACTAGGGTGAAAATTTGTTGGTAAAAACCAGTCTTTGTACAGGAGGGCACAAATCCTTATTTCATACTATGTTGCGTTTCGGCTTCGCCTCTTCAGAAACCGACACTAACGTATTGTCGGAATAGATTAGCGCCGGCTTGACGCAAATCCCTTAAAACTAAAACACACTATGTGTTTCAATCAAACGACTGATCAAACGTGATGTCCCGTTCAAGCAGAAGTTCTGTTTATGCCGATGAGACACAAGTGAAGCCGAAACTTGTCTTGGCTTAGCAGGCCTATGCGAAAGCACTATGCTATATTTCACCCTAAGGAGGAAAATTTGGTAAAAACCAAAATTTCTCACTAGGGTGAAAATTTGTTGGTAAAAACCAGTCTTTGTACAGGAGGGCACAAATCCTTATTTCATACTATGTTGCGTTTCGGCTTCGCCTCTTCAGAAACCGACACTAACGTATTGTCGGAATAGATTAGCGCCGGCTTGACGCAAATCCCTTAAAACTAAAACACACTATGTGTTTCAATCAAACGACTGATCAAACGTGATGTCCCGTTCGAGCAGAAGTTCTGTTTATGCCGATGAGACACAAGTGAAGCCGAAACTTGTCTTGGCTTAGCAGGCCTATGCGAAAGCACTATGCTATATTTCACCCTAAGGAGGAAAATTTGGTAAAAACCAAAATTTCTCACTAGGGGAAAATTTGTTGGTAAAAACCAGTCTTTGTACAGGAGGGCACAAATCCTTATTTCATACTATGTTGCGTTTCGGCTTCGCCTCTTCAGAAACCGACACTAACGTATTGTCGGAATAGATTAGCGCCGGCTTGACGCAAATCCCTTAAAACTAAAACACACTATGTGTTTCAATCAAACGACTGATCAAACGTGATGTCCCGTTCGAGCAGAAGTTCTGTTTATGCCGATGAGACACAAGTGAAGCCGAAACTTGTCTTGGCTTAGCAGGCCTATGCGAAAGCACTATGCTATATTTCACCCTAAGGAGGAAAATTTGGTAAAAACCAAAATTTCTCACTAGGGTGAAAATTTGTTGGTAAAAACCAGTCTTTGTACAGGAGGGCACAAATCCTTATTTCATACTATGTTGCGTTTCGGCTTCGCCTCTTCAGAAACCGACACTAACGTATTGTCGGAATAGATTAGCGCCGGCTTGACGCAAATCCCTTAAAACTAAAACACACTATGTGTTTCAATCAAACGACTGATCAAACATAGCATAGTGCTTTCGCATAGGCCTGCTAAGCCAAGACAAGTTTCGGCTTCACTTGTGTCTCATCGGCATAAACAGAACTTCTGCTCGAACGGGACATCACGTTTGATCAGTCGTTTGATTGAAACACATAGTGTGTTTTAGTTTTAAGGGATTTGCGTCAAGCCGGCGCTAATCTATTCCGACAATACGTTAGTGTCGGTTTCTGAAGAGGCGAAGCCGAAACGCAACATAGTATGAAATAAGGATTTGTGCCCTCCTGTACAAAGACTGGTTTTTACCAACAAATTTTCACCCTAGTGAGAAATTTTGGTTTTTACCAAATTTTCCTCCTTAGGGTGAAATATAGCATAGTGCTTTCGCATAGGCCTGCTAAGCCAAGACAAGTTTCGGCTTCACTTGTGTCTCATCGGCATAAACAGAACTTCTGCTCGAACGGGACATCACGTTTGATCAGTCGTTTGATTGAAACACATAGTGTGTTTTAGTTTTAAGGGATTTGCGTCAAGCCGGCGCTAATCTATTCCGACAATACGTTAGTGTCGGTTTCTGAAGAGGCGAAGCCGAAACGCAACATAGTATGAAATAAGGATTTGTGCCCTCCTGTACAAAGACTGGTTTTTACCAACAAATTTTCACCCTAGTGAGAAATTTTGGTTTTTACCAAATTTTCCTCCTTAGGGTGAAATATAGCATAGTGCTTTCGCATAGGCCTGCTAAGCCAAGACAAGTTTCGGCTTCACTTGTGTCTCATCGGCATAAACAGAACTTCTGCTCGAACGGGACATCACGTTTGATCAGTCGTTTGATTGAAACACATAGTGTGTTTTAGTTTTAAGGGATTTGCGTCAAGCCGGCGCTAATCTATTCCGACAATACGTTAGTGTCGGTTTCTGAAGAGGCGAAGCCGAAACGCAACATAGTATGAAATAAGGATTTGTGCCCTCCTGTACAAAGACTGGTTTTTACCAACAAATTTTCACCCTAGTGAGAAATTTTGGTTTTTACCAAATTTTCCTCCTTAGGGTGAAATATAGCATAGTGCTTTCGCATAGGCCTGCTAAGCCAAGACAAGTTTCGGCTTCACTTGTGTCTCATCGGCATAAACAGAACTTCTGCTCGAACGGGACATCACGTTTGATCAGTCGTTTGATTGAAACACATAGTGTGTTTTAGTTTTAAGGGATTTGCGTCAAGCCGGCGCTAATCTATTCCGACAATACGTTAGTGTCGGTTTCTGAAGAGGCGAAGCCGAAACGCAACATAGTATGAAATAAGGATTTGTGCCCTCCTGTACAAAGACTGGTTTTTACCAACAAATTTTCACCCTAGTGAGAAATTTTGGTTTTTACCAAATTTTCCTCCTTAGGGTGAAATATAGCATAGTGCTTTCGCATAGGCCTGCTAAGCCAAGACAAGTTTCGGCTTCACTTGTGTCTCATCGGCATAAACAGAACTTCTGCTCGAACGGGACATCACGTTTGATCAGTCGTTTGATTGAAACACATAGTGTGTTTTAGTTTTAAGGGATTTGCGTCAAGCCGGCGCTAATCTATTCCGACAATACGTTAGTGTCGGTTTCTGAAGAGGCGAAGCCGAAACGCAACATAGTATGAAATAAGGATTTGTGCCCTCCTGTACAAAGACTGGTTTTTACCAACAAATTTTCACCCTAGTGAGAAATTTTGGTTTTTACCAAATTTTCCTCCTTAGGGTGAAATATAGCATAGTGCTTTCGCATAGGCCTGCTAAGCCAAGACAAGTTTCGGCTTCACTTGTGTCTCATCGGCATAAACAGAACTTCTGCTCGAACGGGACATCACGTTTGATCAGTCGTTTGATTGAAACACATAGTGTGTTTTAGTTTTAAGGGATTTGCGTCAAGCCGGCGCTAATCTATTCCGACAATACGTTAGTGTCGGTTTCTGAAGAGGCGAAGCCGAAACGCAACATAGTATGATATATTATAATATGTTTAACTCTGTAGTGTGAACATAGTATTAGGCTTAAGAGAGTGAAGAAATTGTTCGCTTGGCCGATAGCGGTCATATTCCGAACATCATGTTTGCTCACGCATTTTT
Source organism: Topomyia yanbarensis (assembly GCF_030247195.1). Taxonomy (NCBI): domain Eukaryota; kingdom Metazoa; phylum Arthropoda; class Insecta; order Diptera; family Culicidae; genus Topomyia; species Topomyia yanbarensis. Next base: position 332,914,347 of record NC_080671.1, read on the forward strand.
GAAATTGAGCGACTCGTATGCTGTCAAAACCGTAGGGTTTACTTGACTGTTCCTACGAGAATTTGAAGCATCGGTTGGCCACCAGGAGGCAGCGCCCACCATAAATCAAGTTTTGGGCCGCTGTAACCGAAGATGGGCGTTCTCCAATCGCCGAGCCGTTCATTATGCCTAACGTCCACTATCCCTAACGTATTTATACCAAACGTCGCGCACCCGCATGTCACACTCGGGCACCTTATGGTTCGTTTTTTTTTACAGTCGCAAGGCCGTAGTAAAGGTGGTCATATCGAGTAAAAGTGAATTGATTCTGAATGTTTGATTATTTTTGCACATTGCGTACATTAAAGAAATAAACAGTACCGAGTTCTTCAAGAATGTTGGTTGCTGCAGAAGCCCATTTCAGTGGTTTTTATGATTTCATTCAGCTTACTAGCTCAGATCCAGTTACAATATTATTGCCGCAATATGCGGAAGTGGAATCCGTTACATATGAGACTTGGATATTTTTTGTTCTTGCCTTGACAATATTCTATCTGTCGTGATAACGACTCATGGCACCGCTTATGCTCAGGCCACGCATTAAACAGAATTAAACAGATACGTGTCAGTTCTGTAAACAAAATGCTCTTCATGGAATCTTCTTAAAAAGGGTTGCACGATTACACACAGCCCGCGAGTGTTGGGTCTGCCTTGAAATCGTCAACCAGATTTTTGTCTAAACATTACTTTAGTTAGTTTTTCACGGCATTCGCGCTATATGGTCAACCCACTATGATCCAATCAATATTTGGTTAATCAAGAATTCGGGTAAATTGATAGAACGGATTATTTAAAAAACCATAATAATTTTCTTTTGATGCCGAATTAGAAAATGTCTTCAGATAAGCTTCCAGTTGACCGATTCTGAATTTCCGGGCCTTTCGTTTACCTCCTGCCAATAGATTCTGTACAACCATCTCACCTACTTTGTTTCCCCTATAACGCCAGTTTGCCTTAAACTGCTTCTCGCTTCTAGCAGTTTTGCGAGTTTCAACAGGTATCGCTTGATGATAACCCCAGTTCTGGCATTTTGGGACGGTTCCTTGGTCACCTCCTACACGTTGTAGGCGACAATCCAACTTTTTCCGCCCTGGCACTATGCCAAATCCTGTCAAAACAGCACAGAACAATTGTGTTACATCCGGAAAGGCAAACGATTTAGCAAACACAGCAACAGTTAACGAGAATTTTGTCGTCGGTCCCGGTTGCAATGAAAATGTCGCTTTTCAAGCCGCAGGTACAGATAACCTTTCAGATCAGATACATATTTCTTAGCTAACGTCGACAGTTGCATATGCTTGAAAATGTATGCCACCTTTCATCGTACATTCTTTGCTCTTCAAGTATCTCTTCGATCGAATTAAGTACCTCGAAAAGTTACAATTTTATGGGGTTTTCATTGAAAAACCCCGGGCCGGTGGATTGCACTGGTGTTACAGTCTCTAACAGAGGAGCAGGCCACTAAACGTGTTTCATTTCCACTTCTGCTAGAAAGTGCAAAACCAGTACAATCCACTGCCATGGTGTTTTTCAATGAAAAACGACATTAAAATACTTGATCTTATATGCTCACGTCCTCTATTACCACGAAATCAAGACTACGCTTGTTAATGAACAACGCGGTCTTGTTTTATTTGAGTGGGAGGTATCGCGAATCCTCACAAGTTCAGAGTAAGACAGAACGCGAAGACAGCGTTTGAGACAAAAAATTGCCTGAATAAACTTCGGTCGAACACCCAGCGATAATTCGTCGATTACTGTGATCTAGAAATTTAATTGCAACATTGTATGCAAACCCAGTAAAAGTAGTTGCTGTAACTAACTCTGTGGTAGGCGCAAGAAGAAGATACGCATATCGGGCACAGCGGCTTTGTGGTTCATACGCTGTCTCCACGTTTAGTCGTACTCTGAACTTGTGTTGTGATCAGGCATTGTAATTCTCTCTCACTCACGCGAGAAGAACTTTTCGTGTGAAAATGTGATTTTTTAATGTCGCAGTAGCAAATTATCTGGACGCATTTACTCATATGAGCGATAAATGCAATGCCTGGTTGTGATGATTCGCAATACCTTTCGCTCAAACAAACAAATATTAACCAGCGTAGTCATGATTTCGTGGGAATAGAGGAAATGAGGACCAAAAAGTATTTTGAAGATTGTAATCTTCGAAGGCTTCGAATACTTAATTCGATCGAAGATATGTTCGAAGACCAAAGAATGTAGGGGAGAGGGGGTAACAGGGAAACTATGATCTATGATATAATTTTGATGACAATGCATGTTATTTGTAGAACCAAAAGTTATAGTTTTACCAACGTTGGTTTTACTCTGTTGTTAACTAATACATGTATTTTCTACAGCTGGTAAAATTCACGGAAAATAACTTTTTTTGAAAACAAACAGTCGGTGCTAAAATCTACTAGTGCGCCCCAAGGGTAGAAACTATGAAACACTACATCGTCTATAGGGAAACATTATAGTATAATTATACTTGTAAATTGTTTTCTTTAAACATTATGATCAAAGATCCTAACGATTCTAATCAAAATCATGTTGAGACAAAAAGAGTTTGTTTACTAAATAAATCGCTATATCATCGCGTAGCATCGGAATACCATATATGCATATAAGCTGCCATTCTGAAAAAGCTATAATTTCTACAAAACTTGCTCGAATTTACAAATTTTAAACTACATAATTAGAATTTATTGTGGAAAATCGAAACTGGGTCGGGTGAATGACCTATAAGGTTAAAACACGCCTTCAATAAAATCAATCAATCGAAACTGGTTCACATTCTAAGATAGACCACGAAAACAAAAAAAATCGTTTCATAGTTACCCAATGGGTCTGTCTATTCATGAAAATTGTGAAATTACACAGAACTATGACAAGTTACCAATAGGAAATAGGAGGGAATGAGAGGATCCTGCTTATGCAATATGATTTTATTGCAAATGTTTCATAGTTCCTGCTGTTCCACCGTTACCCTCTCTCCCCTACGATTTTTTCATAGGCAGTGGTCTTAGAATACCACCGCTAGCAACGTCCATACAATATCTTAGATATTTTGAAAGTTAATCTGTGATTCACTCTGACAAACGGGCTTTATTCTAATGAAAATAACGTTCAAGTCAGTATATCGTCGCTGTTGTGCTATCTTATGATAAGCGCCATTTTGCACATTTCGAGAAAAAACGATTTTTAAAGTTTGAGATTGAATATCCTGAAACTTATAAATCGTATAAACAATCTAAAGAAGACAATTGATGCTTTCATCTATTCTGTATTAATCTCTCAAATATTACGTTGATCGGTTGACTATGTTGCGAGTTTTTGTTACTATGTTTTAATTGCCGCAAGGTTCTACTGTATCGATTTTTTTGGCTATTTTCGGCAAATTTGAGACTAAGAGAAACGAAAGCAATGAAATTGAAAGACGGATAGGTATTCTAGAGCGAATCAGTTATAAACTTAGAACGGAAAACTAGAACTAGGCAGGCTCATATGGGCATGATCGAAAGGAAATGTGAAGAATTCTTTGCCTTATGCAGAGTAGGAGTTGAAAATTTGATTTCTGCTAGCTGAGCTGTGTCATTAATTGCTATCAGCCATCCGTGTGTGCGGAACGAAAAAATCAATAAGTAGTTCAATCACAATAGGATCGGTGCGACACCGATAGCTTGGTGTCGATTGAATGCATACGTCACGGCTTGATGCTAGCAGAAAGGGAGAAGAATGAGCGCATGGTCGTTCTAGGCGAGGATTTGTGAAGAATTTTTTGCCGGCGTCGGCGGTAAAACATGATGATGAGTTATGTTCTACCATAGACCATGCGGTAGACTTGGGTGCAACGCCCAACTCCTACTCTGCATAAGGCAAAGAATTCTTCACATTTCCATTCGATCATGCCCATATGAGCCTGCCTAGTTCTAGTTTTCCGTTCTAAGTTTCTAACTGATTCGCTCTAGAATACCTATCCGTCTTTCAATTTCATTGCTTTCGTTTCTCTTAGTCTCAAATTTGCCGAAAATAGCCAACAAAATCGATACAGTTGCGAGTTTTTACTAAAAATGTAAACAAAAGTCGCACTCACACGTGTCATAGGTGTGTATTGATCACATAGAAAAAAATCATCGATTTTCTACTTTTATTCATATCTTTGGCTTCATTTAGTCTATAAACAATCGGTGAAATGTATTTTGAAGGAAATGAGTCAGAAAATCTAGAAAAAACAAATATTTTTGCTTACAGTGTTGCCAAATATGCTATATTTCCAGTTTAAAACTTAAATTGCATTTTTCTCACAATTCGCGCATTCTTGTTTTGAAACTGCTTATGCCATTGTGTTTCTCGGATAGTTTTACATATAAAAACATCTTATACATCAAGATAATTTGAGCCAATCCCCAGATATAGTCATTTGAAGCAAAAAATTAAAAATTTCTCAGCACGTTTCTCGTTATATCCCAATGACCAAGCAGAATATCAAAATTCTGTAAACGCCACTTTATAGAGATTTTTTAGACAAGTAATGCGGCATATCTAACTCAGTTTACTCCATAATGGCGTTTGTCATAAGATAGCACAACAGCGACGAATATGATGCATGATATGTTTTCAAGGAGTAAAATCACAATTTTCAAACTCTTTAATTTTTTAGAAATATCCCCTTCGCAATTTTTTTCTAAGCATGTCCGAAAGCATTACCTTTGAAATGCACGAAGAAGAAATTAATTTCGAATGTTTGATATAAATGTTCAAAAGGGCCTATTTTTTATTCAATATTGCTCACAATTCGGTTCTAAAAGTGCTATCTGAATTCTTCTATTTTGTCTAACCGAGCATTAAAAGAAGACACCGTTTACGGAAAATAAAAAATAAAAAATTATTGCAAAAAACAGTTGTTTGTAGGAACACCCTAAGTTGCTCAATTAAAATAGCCATAAACAAAATCTTCGGAGATGTAACTATGACGTCTTCGGCAAAGTTGCTTGGTATAAGTTCCTCTACAATGTTGCTGAAGACTGTTATACTCTATCTCCCCACATTCAGAAAATAATTTTTAAGACACCCTAACAATAAGAGCTATCCTAATACCATCTATATCAGGAGATGGTCTGATTATTTGTCGTAGCTCTAAAATTTGAGGTTTAGTTACAAATATTTTTGTCTTCCTAAAATGTCTGTTCGGACCACTGTGCGTTGGTCCAGAACCAGTCTTACCACATGATTTGTATCCGAATATGCGAATATGGGGTAACTTGTAAATTTGCGTTCTAACAAAAACTATTCTACCGGATGTGAGTCCAAAAATGTCAAAGCACTTGCTGCTTTTTGTCAAGCACAATTGCAGTATACTAGTCAGAGCACTGACTGGGCATTGTGAACACAATTATCATATGCTACTATACAGCTGGTTGAGTATTATTCGTGTGATCTTTGTGAACCCGATTACGGAACTTCATATCATTTGATATGTTACTGACCTACAGTAATGCTACGCAATTGCCGGTTTATTGGTTCCCCATACATAGATGAACCAGTACAGTGAGCTGAAACTCAAGGATATGTCATTGTTTCTAACCTAGTGTAGTAAAATCTATAGGCTTTATCAGTAAGGGGCTCAATATTCCTTTGAGTGTGATGAATCTCTGGCTTTTTACGGTTTTGTGCTGCGGGGGGAGTGAAAGTTTCTACATGCAGCATTTTCGAAAAAAAAATAGTTCGATTACTCTACTTTACACAAAAAATTACACGAGAGCGAGGTATAGGGAATGAATACTGCATGAACAATATATGCACTAAAAATGTTAAATTGCAAAAGAACCCATTTTTTAAATGATATATATTTTGTCAAAAGAAAACTAAATAGAAAAGAAACATTTTGAATGTGATTGCATGATGCAGAACTTATCGGTAAAATAGTTTTTCTAACGATAAATTTTTAAATGTTTTTTTTTTAATTTCATACTAGTTGACAAACAAAATAGAGATGGTCGGGTTTCGGGTCGGGTTCGGGTTTTGTAAATTTAAATTTCTCGGCTTTGGGTCGGGTTTCGGGTTGTCAAATTTAAATTTCTCGAGTTCGGGTCGAGTCTGGGTTTTGAAAACTTTAAACTTTCAGGTTCGGGTCGGGTTTGGGTTTTTTGAATTTGCAATTTTAGGATTCGGGTCGGGTTCGGCTTTTGACCAGATCACACCCAACCATTTCGTGACTCTGTTTGCGTCTACACACAACATCCAGTCTCTTTTTGTAGTATTAACTTTATTTACTTTACTTCATGATACGAATGGATGTCACATGTAACCGTACTAAATTTTACCACCTTTAAATCACAGGAATTAGTTATATTTTCTTATGCTCAACTATTGTATTTTTTATTTATGTATAAAATAAGAGAAGACTCTTCAGATTTGCAAACTGTCCGAATGATTTGATTTTTTAAACTAGTACTCATAGAGAGCATTCAACAATAAGAGTTTCGCGTCTAAAATATCTATGCGATTTGCTTTTCATGATAATCATCAATAAACCAAGTCAAAGTAAATTTTTGGCAAAATATATTGGCTCAAGCAAGTAGAAGGCTACGGTAAGTAGAGACAATTTATCAACGATGGCACTCATGTGGTATACTAGCGCCTATACTACTATTAAATCTGTGGTACATATATGAAAGAAGCACTTTCTGTCAGATTGTCCCCGGACTTCTTCATTAAATCCAGATTCGGATGCCTTCATGAAAATAGATGAATTTCCATTATTTTAAGGAATTAATATTGTGTGGTCTATTCAAGCCATGAGCGGATTTGTAGATGTTTGGAGTCGTTCCGAGAACTCCATTGGAGATGTCGAGGCATCTCTACTGGCGCACAGCTAATAATGTGATATCAAGAACGCATCAGAGATTCTTGATTGACACCCTTCGACACAAGTTTAAGTTTGACCGTACCAACCAGAAACGCGGGTGACGTCATGTAAACTATCGAATACGACTTGCCAATTGACAGTGCTTAATTTAATACATGTAATAAATTATACAAAACACTCTTGCAGGAATGGTTTTCGAAAGAAAAATTGGAAATTTTGGTTAAGCATGGCGGGCAAGGTTGTTTGAATCTGTCATTATTATGCCTCTTGTTTCCCCACGCGTTAGCCACCGATTGATCCTACTTTCCGGTTAAGATATTGACGATTTATAAGTAATTTTGTAATTATTATGGGTGTGCCTTGGATGATGCTCTTGGATGAGCCTTGGATCCAGCTTGAGTGCCTAAATTTAAAAATCTTCAGGATATTTGGTTTATTCTCCGTATTAACAAGTCCGGTTCAGATCGGGTTTCTCGAATTATAAATTTTCTGGTTCGGGTTTTTAAATTTTGAAATTTTCGGGTTCGGGTCGCGCTTGGGTTTTACATAATTTTCATTTTCGGGTTCGGGTTTTGCAATTTTAAAATGTTCGGGCTCGTGTCGGGTTCGGGTTTTTAAAATGTTAATATTTCGGGCTCGGGTCGGTTTTGGGTTTTTCAATTTTCAAGCTCTCAGGTTTGGGTTCGAAACAATAGAAAACCGACCATCTCTAATACAAAACAGTAGTTTGATTACAGAATATGATTCTAAGTATCATTTGGAATCAAAATGCATTTCACAAAAATCTTCGAAAATGCAAAAGTTGTCGAGATATTCGGAATGTCCAATCCAAGAAACACAATCAATTTTTTCAATTATGTCCGTTTTAAAAGTTATTCGCATTTCCCTATCGTAAAATGACAAAATCTAATGTTTATCGGTTTAAATACGTAAAAGAAATTTTCAGTATATTTGGATCATGGAGAAACTCTTAATAAACAAGTTTTCCTAACAACAACATATTGACATATTTTATAAATCATACTATTTGCAGTCAAAAATAAAATTTTCTTTTTGAATATGATTCTAAACGCCATTTCAAATCAAATTTCATGTAGCTTTCAAATGATTTATAATATCGCCGTGATGTCAAAGCGAAAGTTACAGGAAATTTTGGGGGCCTTTTGAAAAACCTATTGTTGTTGATGGAGAATAGCGCGAATAGCTTTCATGAAAAGGTTGTAATAAAACAAAATAATTGTGTTTCTAAAGCAAAATTTAAACTATCTTGGAAACTACTACATTTCATAAATTTTTTGTTGTGAGCATTATCATTTGAAATGATACTTAAAAGGATATTCTGTAAAAAAATCCTGTTTTGTATTGAATGTTTCAAAAAACGTTTAAATAGTGAAGTGCAAGTGCATTTAACTATAAATATAAGAAATGTAAAACATAGTGGAAATTAATGGAAGAAAACCTTTGAAACATTACGTACATTCCACTAAGACGTCCGTTCGCGTATATATTGCCTGTTTGTATGTCAATTAGTATGAAATTTAAAAACATGTATAAAATTATTGTTAGAAAAACTTTTTAATGATAAGTTCTCCATCGTGCAATCACCTTCAAAGTGTTTCTTTTCTCTTCAGGGATTTGTTGGCAGAATATCAAAAAATTAAAGAAATTTGTTTTAGCAATTTAAATTTTTAATATGAATTTTGATTTTTGTTAAAAATGACAGAACATTTTTTTCAGTGCATATTTTTTCGTAGAAGTATTCATCCCCTGTAACTCGTTCGCAAATAGTTTTGCTATTAAAATACAGCAATCGAACAAAAAATTTTGAAAGTAATGCATGCAGAAACGTTTACGCCCTTTTGAAAAATTGCTGTTGTATCATAATATTGTAATTGCCAGAGAAAATCATGGAGATTCACAAACCGAACACAATTGTGAAATTTCATTCGAATCGCCAATGGTAATATTTTGCGGTCGGCCAGATTCTCATGGAATCGCTTGTATACAATTATGTGAAAATAAATCTCTTAATCTAATTTTGATAGACAATGCTTTAAATTTACAAAAATATTTCTTCGTTTCTGTATGATCTAATATTATTATTAGTCCAAAATCTACAATTTCCCTCACTTCTCACAAACTACTAGTACCACCGACACTTCCCAATTAGGGTACAAGATTGTATCTGAAATAATTATGTTGAAAGACAATCAAACCATACCAGAAGGCGCAAAAGCCAAGCGGCAGCAAACCAAACCCCAGCAGCATAAGCTTACAGCTTGACCTTTCGGTTCGGTAGACAATTACTCAATGCGACTTACGGCGGCATCACCATCCATTCATCCAACCATCCGGAGCGGCGATGCTGTTCAAAGTTCCTTCAGCACATCCGCGCCTGACACTCGCCGAAGATCCTCGTCAAGATCGCTAGCATCGGTAACAAAATAACAAACCCTTGGCAGACACTGCGCTAGACTAGAAGTAACAAGCAGAAGTCCAGGTGCGCAACGAGAGCGAGCGAGACAACGTCCTAACGAGCAAGAACGATCGACGCTACGATGTCGCTCTTTGCGCCACCGAACCAAAGAAGAATCGCAATATTTGCTCAGAACAAGCCCCTCCGGTTTTCTGACTTTAAAATGAACACATCGCAGACTTTGAAATGTCAATCGCTAAATGTCATGTGTCATATTTAGAGGCAGGGGGCCGGCTCTGCCAACGCTTGCGGTTCGGTTTCGGTTCGTTCGATAAAAAGGTTATTTTTTCCATCTACAGCTCAGGTAAAATTATGCGCGTACACCTCGAAATAAAAAAAAACAAACTGATTACCGAAATAAATTGGATTAATGATGTCGATAATGACTACGGGCTTTGGCTGCCAAAAAGGAGGACCGTCCGACATTTCGAGAATGGGGCTCGATAATTAATACCATGCGATCGCGAACGATCGCTTCACGCATACGTAGTATGGCGTAACACGCGCGTGTGCGCAATAAAAAAATGAAAGTGATCTATTTCTGTAGATCTTTGCATTTCTAATATCTATGATTATAGCTATTCAGGCCGCAGCAGAGTACGATGGTGATTCAGTTGTGATAGGGGTGTTATGGTAATCTACACGTCTATTTTTTTATCAAATTTTCATCAGTTTGTGATTCTAATTGCTGATGGTCCTAAAAAAAAGAGAACCTGTGAGTTTCTGACAGAGAGTTCTCGTATTTGAACCTGTGTATTAAAAATAAAATCTTGCTCATGATGAAATTCACATGTGCAACATTTAGAGAACAACTTGCTCTTGTATCGCCCCTTGGGCTCCACTATAAGTTGACTTCAAGCCTATCGCCAGCAGCGCCGAGATTAGACCGGTCGTGTACCTAAACACACACACACACAAAACTAATAACGTACGCCTAGTAGTTCTGCTAAAACAAGTTACTCACAGAAGCATAAAAATGTCTCCAACGTTAGCGAGTATAAATTCCCACATACATACACACATGAGAACGAATGGTCGACCAGTTTGTTTTTTTTCTGCTGTTCTACTGACGGAATAGTTTTGCGGCGACAAGTTGTTGCGGTGGATATTTGGATCGTGCGAACATTTTTTTGACACGTTGATCAAAACCGGCCCCGAGGCGTTATTCTGCTTTGTTTCTTGCTTCAATTGTTGCTTGGGCAACGACAGTGAAAAAATGTGAACAAAGAATAATTTCCTTACTTCAGAGTCTTCGTTTCAAGGTCCATGTTGGCTAACGTATCGATTACAATAAATTGTTGATTGTGCAAGTTATTCTATGTTATAAACCGGAATTTTATTACCGGAATCAGGCACGTAGCCAGAGGGGGGGCTAGGGGGCTAAAGCCCCCCCCGAAAATTTTCAAAAATAAATTTAAGAAACATGTTTTTCGGTGACTCTTAAAAAAAATTGTATCTTGTTTGGTTTCAACAAATTAATGCGAGAATTGTGAGGAAGATTGCTATTTCGAACTACCGAAGACAGCGGTCAGGATATCTACTCAGTATTCTGAGTGTGATAAAACAGTTCCCTTCATATAGTGTGACTCGTCGGAAGAACAAAAGAAACTGTTACTTTAATTCTTGCTGTGGGGATCTGTCGAATGATTGACTCGCAGAAGCAAGAAGTAGTGCTCCAGCCAAATACGGAGGCTATTGACTTCCGGTCTTTTCGCATAAGATCGATCTTATCCGAAAAGACCTGAAGTCAATAGCCTCCGTATTTGGTTGGAGCAACATTCATGATGTGAAATATTTGCTGAAGGTGAATATGCGAACATCGCCTTTAACGAGTTTAACCATGTCAGGCGTTCAGTGCAGATGCCATTTAACAAATTAGCCCAGGCGAAACCAGTCATTTTGCATAACAACTTGTAACATGAGGTTGATCCTCATATGTATGGACGATGAGAAAATCCATGCTCGGCTACAAGATCTGATACCACTTACTTGCACCGTGGCTATTAAAAGATTCCTGTCACTTTTGGAAAAAATGGTATTCATTATAAAGGACACATCTAGGAAGTAATTCCCTATATATTAAATGGTGTTTTTGTGGTGAAAATCTAGGTGAACAGACATATTTCCTCCAACCTGACCCTGCACGTAAAAACTGAATGCGATAGTATTATTTTACACATTATATCTTTGCATATACATAGTCTCCAAAACCATTTCCTGAAAAACAAACATTTGCCAAATTTTGGCTGCCGTTCGGATAATATTGACGGCAAAAACTGCGTCTAGTATCTCAAAATCAACGGTCGGCACCATCATTGAGGAAGTCGACACTCGTGACCCGTCAGAAATTCGCGAACATGGACATGGCAGTAACCACTATGATGATAAGGAAGTGTACGAAATAGAAATGAACAACCACCGCGACACTGTTGGTTAGGAAAAATATTTCCCAGCCTAGTAAATAGTTCTTCACACGCAATTGCTAGTTGTTCGCACGAGATCTGTAGGACAACCATTTACGTTTTATCACTTTCATTGTTCACATCATGGAAATATATTGAAGACACAAGGCTTCATTTAGCTAATGCATTGAACCGAATAAAATAAACGAAATATATAATAAAAATGCAGAAGTTTTATAGAAAAGTGAGCTCAAAAACTGTCCCAAAATGAGAACTTTATCGCTAGTGGTTGTGTCTAACAAAACTCAGATATTGTGTTATATATTAGCCAGAATAAAGTTAGTTAAAGCATAAGCAAATTGAATTTCTGTAATAGGTTAGTGCACTGCACGCTTAGTAGAAACATCAGGCATCTCACTCAAGCGTGCTAGACAAAAACATTTCCGTTAGTTGATGACAATATACTGCCGTGATAAGCATAACAGTCCCACTTGCATAGGAAATCCATAGCAAATGGGACTGTTATGCGTATCACGGCAGTATAGTCGAGAAGACAGTTTTTGTTTTCGCGTCATTTTAATGCAATAGTATTTCTGTTGACACTCAATTCCATTTTATGCGGAGAATGCGTTCCGTATTTAAACATTATTAGTCCGCAAAGTAGTGATATTTTAAGCAATCGAACAATAAGCAAGAAAAATGCCAAAAAATAAACAAGCCAAAAAGTGGTAAAACAGCAGTTTTTCTGAGGTGTTCATCAACCCACGAATTGTATACCGTCGTATATTACTAATGTTGTTGACATACAGAAATGTACATAGTAGCGGTAGGACTATCTGTTGTGATTTTATCCTTACTTTTCAACGGATGTCAATTGATGCTAAACCACATATTAGTCAATCAATCATAATAAACAGCAGCATTTCCATGTAAGTCTAAAAACGACGTGACGATACAGTGAACAAACATCAGTAGCCTATCACGGAGAGCGACTAAACTGTTGCAACTAGTTGAGTCTACAGTCAATAAGTTGGGATTAATGTTTCGATTTCATGTTTTCGTTTTATTTGAGTTCGTTATGGAATAAAATGAGAGAGATGAGCAGAGATCACGAAAAAATAATAAATAAATTGAAATCGATCCTAGAGCAGCTGTTCTATATTTTCTAGGCACTCAACTACAGAACAACAGAAATCATCAAAGAAAGTTGGTCTTACACCTACGTTACTCTTCGGCAGAGGTGAAGTAAGTGCGATGTATACCCGTCCATGTGTCGGAATAAAGAGATGCTGAAATTATTGAGCTTGTTCATATTTATAATATCTAGTTCTTTTTTTTTCAATCTAAAGTTTTATTTGAAACGGCTCAATGCGTTAGCACAACTGAACCGTGGGTCTTTTAATTTTTTTTTATATTAAGTAAAAATAAAAAAAAAATTCTAAGAATGTCGGTCTGCCAGATCTTGTTGACGCAGTTTGAGATCTTTTTCCTTGGCTTGGCCGCTTGGGGGTCATTTAGCCTGCCTTCTCTCGCGTTATCGTTCCCGTCCATGTCGTCATCGGTACTGCTTTCTTGCTGTTCACGATCAGAGGTTCTTATTTGTTTCTTGTTCTTATGGGTCGCTGTTGTATATCCGTCTTCATCGGTATTTGCTTCTTTATTGGCGATGCTAGTTGTTGGTTTGTGAGCGGTTGTCGTGGTCGTTGTACCTGCATTATTGGGTAATTGGATCGTTGTTTTAGGTTTATCTGAAGGTATCGGTGGCTGCTTGTTAGAGTTGGCTGTAGTAGATGAGTTTTGACTAGTTGCTTCCGCGCATGTTTTTCCGTAGTAGGCTGTATAGTTACAGAATTGGCAGACCCCACCCGGGATATGTGATTAGCGTTGTTTGCTTATAGGTCACGCCATCCTTCGGCGATTTGCATTCGATAGTCATGTAAGAAGGTGTTGGTTTAGTCACTCGCATTCTCACAATACGAACGCCGTTGGGAATGCCGGTGAAAAAAATTATCTAGGTGTCATTCGTAATAGATTCTACTTCTTCATTTGCGATATGATTCGTTTGATGAAATCTTCCTTCGTGCGCGGGGCCAAATCATGGATACGTCCACCATGTCGTTTTCCATATGCACGGGGATCTTGATTCTGGTGTTACTAAATTCGACCTCGTGTTGCATGTTGTTCTTTGCAATGAAGTTTTCGGCCTGTGCTAAGCTTCTAAACGTGATCAAAACACAGTTTTTACGTGATGTAGCTGAATGTAGGTAACTTCTGCGAGATTTAGTTCCATTTTCACTTTAACTAATTGTTCCACTTTCTGAACTGTTCGTGTTATCCCGTAGCACAGGCACTTTTGCTTCATTTGGCAAACTCATTTCACTCCGCAGCCGGGGGCAACGATACAATTTGTATGTGCACTGATATAGAACAATAGCTAGCTTGATTCACTGGTGCCTATAGCCTGCTATAGCGTAGCGATTTTTTTGCTTCTGCTTTTTGCGACGTCAGAAGATAGACCTTCTAGTTCTTTTGGTATTACATTTAACAAATTTCACGTCAAGTCACCAGTTACCGTGCGTTTACGTGGATTTGACGTGACTTCAAACCGTGTTTTTTTTATCAAAATGAAAACCGCTCTCATAGTCACCGTAAAAATACTTATCTAAATACGTCACAATTTAGAAATAATATAAAACTATTAGCAACAAAACGAGAATAAGTAGTTGAGGACATTTGTTTGGCACCAGTGCACGTTATATGATCAACTTACCGTGTATTTAAAATTTTGATTCAACTTTAGTTGGAATGTTTCAATAAAACGATGAAACGAGAGGACTTGGGATCTGGATCTCTCCGATGGATTCAGGAAGCTAGTTCTTTAAATTTCGTGATTTTGGAACTGCACGGTGAACGAAACATGCACGGCGACTGGCGACTTGAAGGAAAATTAGAAGATATTAGTAATCAGTAATCGATTATTGCTAGTTGAAAACTACCTATTGATCACCAAAAATCCTTCCTAACTGGGGCTCTAATCTACCAGACCAAGGCTAGTCTTGAAAATAGCTTCATTTAAATAGAATATATCAAAAAATTCTGTTAGCATGATGCCTTAGAACTGGTAATACTCGCTGAACGCAAGTCAAAGAAAATAGAAGTTGAACCGTCTCTGCGCATCTACAAATCGCTTGCTAAATCAGAAGATTTTGTGCGAATTTCGACATTCTCTTCGTTCGAACATTTTATGGATATTTTTCTACTCATTTCGGTTTAGTATCTTCTACGCCTTTTAAAGGTGTAGCTTGGAACACCTACTGTTTTCCACCACCGTCAAGCATTGTCATATTCGGTTAGCGCATAAATACTGTGAACTCTAGAATATACTTTGTTGTGACGAGAGTAAGTACTATAACCTTTCTTGTGACAATGAAAATATTTTTAGGATTGTCTTAGATTTGGAATTGATTTCATAATGAGCTTTTCAAAATTTAATTTAGTTTCTAGTGACTATATCAAATTGTCAGAATTAAAAGCTTTATGCAATTTTTTTAAGCCCCTCCCGAAAAAAAATCCTGGCTACGGGCCTGACCGGAATGAATGCTGTTCTGATTGAATATTTGAAATAATTTGAAATTGGATGTGCCGCCAGTGCTATAAATGGTTTATCGAGTTTGAACTACGAACTGCTCGATCGAAACCTGCTGTGGCAGTTAGGTAAAAAAAGTCATTTTTAAAAAAATTAGATTCATAGAATGTTCGTATATTCATCACATAATAACTCAATATTTTGCAAAGTACAAGTGTTCTGTTCTGATGAAACATTATTATAACAAATTTGATTTCAATCAGCTTCAACAAGAGAAATTTTTATGTTGCCAGAGATAGCGGAGATGCTACGAAGAGTGCGAATTTATTTTTGCGTTAAATTTGCCGGTTAGCTGATGATCTGGCAGAATATCTGCAGTTGTGACCGGGAGATCAACCCCTTTTAATCATAACTAATCACTAATGGACAGTCATTCGAACATATTTATCCTTATATGGTAACCCAGAAAAGAGCTTTCAATGAGAGTGAAACATTTCAATTGGCAACAGCAGAGAATCGGATATACTTATACCGCTATTTCCATTACAAATACCGAAATATTTTAATAAAACCTTTCAGAAATTAGTAAATATTTTAGCATTCGTATTAACAGTCTCAAGTGTATGCTACTTAATTTCGCTAATATCTCTGACATTATCAATCCATCTTTCTAATCTGAAACAGGAAAATTGTTCTGAAAACCCAATAGTTTCATAACCGAAGGCTATTTAAAGCTACACTTTTGTGAAATCCCGATAGAAAACAAAATTACGCGTTTGTCCAACGAGCTTTCTGTCCCGTTGTTGAATTGAATTATTCACTTGTTGAGCTACGATGCCGATGTAAAAATCTCGTCATGCATCAACCTGTTATACAATTAATCCGGTTTTACGGATCGTTATTTAACTGTGTTTAAACATTGATGATACGTAAAACTTTTTCCAGTTTGCCCCGAGAACCGTGTATTGTAAGTTTCCCCGGGTAGTGTGCAAAAGCCTTATAAACTCGTAAATAAGCTTTACGAAGTAACTCGTATCAAATCATCAACAGAAAATCATAATATCAGCATCCATTAAGCCAACGCCAACTACACAACGAAACAACCAGTGCTTATCTAATCGTCAATCCCACTCGCACTAGCGTTTTCTAGAGGAAAACGAAACAAATGGCACACGCCAGTTCGCATATCAATGTCTACATCGTAGTGCACTCCGAAACGCGCGCCATTATGAATTAATCTGTACACACACATGATGCAAAGAGCAAAAGAGCGCGGTTCTCTCGCATCACACCACCCCACCGCCAATTCATTTATTCATCTCCAAAATAAAGCTTTTTGCTTTTTCTGTGGTGTGTCATCCTTGTATCTTCTGTGTATGCATGAAACTGGCACGCCAGTTCATCATTAGAATGACAGCAGTCATGGAATGTTTTACCTACCGCCAAAGAATTTGGACTGAAATGAAACGCAGCAACTGCTACGCTTACTACGTTAGAACACAAACTAACGAGTTTTGTTATGTTCCCTTTTTATACGTGTTGCAGTTCATTCGATGATAAAGGGGCAGTCCTAGCAACGCTCGCTACTTGGTCGAGTTGTACCGACCAATCATGGATAAGATAATTACTACATTCACAAAATCCATTATTTCCGTTATTTTGAGTAATTGTACATCCTACGGAATTGGATACAAAATTGTTGTACATATTTCAAACCAGATAGCGCAATAACCTTATTTGTTCATTCAAGAGAACGACAGATATTCACGTTTAAAAAATCGGGTAAAATTTTGAAGCGGGACCCCTATATTGAAGCGTTAGAAGTATTCTATTTCAAAAAAGCGAAACTCAATGCGTTTGACTCAACTCAAAGCTTGTACACAAACTGCAGTCCGATGGTGAAACCATTGAAATGCGTGGAAAAAATTTAAATTATTTTTGAAAACTATACTATTATTGCATAACTAAATAATAACTTTGCGATTATTTAGAACGCCTTGGTGATTTTAGGACCGTAAACCGGGGTGACATTGATCACTTTTCGAAGTAATCATTACATATGCCTAAACGCAACACATTGTTTTCAAGTTTAATATTTTCAAACTATGTTCTGATGCAGTGGCGGATCCAGGGGGAGGGTCTTGGGGTCCGAACCCCCTCCGAAAAGTTTTTACTAGTTGAGAAATTTCAAATTGGTTTTAATTTTATATAAGTTTCTATTTCAAAATCATTCCAAACCAAATTTGTCCAACATAACTGATATTCATTAAATAAGTTTATTAATTATTTCGAAAAGTGCAATGTTCATTTTAAAAGCAAAATTTCAGACCCCTACCGAAATTTGTTTCTGGATCCGCCCCTGTTCTGATGTATGGAGAACAATGTTGGATTCGAAAGACACGTTTTCGAAAGCAGTTTGTTTCAATGTCATTAAAACTCCTACAATTTATTGCTTTTGCGCAAAAGCTTTTTCAATATTGTAGGAACATTGCGTAACAAGGTGGTATGGAACATGGACTGAAGAGTGTGCGTGAAGAATCCCGCTACCACATCAGTCAAAGGAACCCTGCTACTGAACGGAGAACGACGACAAACTAAAGTGGAAGACGAAAGCCTTCAACAAAGACCTCTTTGTTGAGGTATTTCGGCCGGACAGCGTGATCGAGAACGTTGATGCGGTTGATCTAACTAGAAGGATTGTGACGGCTTGTGACTTTATAATGCCGTGAAAACTGGAGACGCAGTCAACGGCGTGCAGTTTACTGGTAAATGAGTGGCTCAGTACGTTACACGCTGCTTCTCAGAGCCAGGCGGCGGACTGAGAGAGCAAGATCGAAGAGTGGGAGAGGAGCGCAAGGTGACGTTTCAGGAGGCTTAGATCGCTTTATAACGGGAGATCAAGCTTAGCAAGCCAGATTTCCGTAAATAGCTGTGCCGAGAAGTGGACGCCAATTCCTGGGGGACACGTAGCGAGTCGTGATGACGAAGACGAGGGCTTGTCGATGACAGCTGAAATGTGCTGAAGATATTCGTTGAGGGTCACTTCCCGAAGCACGATTCAACACCGTACGGTGAAAAAGAAGGAGCAAACACAGACGAGTGGTAAGTGATTAATGACGAGTTCAAACAAGCGTCGATGCGACTAAAATCAAAGAAAGCCCCCGATTCGGATGGAATACGAAACGTTGCGTTAATTGCTGCGATCCTTCCATATCCAGACATGTTCAAGATGGTGCAGCAGAAGTGTTCAGATAATGGCAATTCCCCGAAATGTGGAAGGTACAGAAGCTGGTGTGGCTGCCAAAGCCAGGAGACTCACCGGGCGATCCAGCTTCGTATAGACCTATTTTTCTGCTGAGAAGACCTCGAAACAGAAGTGAAGTTTTTGACACTACAGTTGCCCAGGAAATCGCAGGTTTCGTGGACGACGTGTCACTAACGGTGTTGTATGAGACACTAGATGAAGTGATGGAGGTGTTGTTGGTCAGCAACTGCAAAGCGGTTCAGCGGATGCATATCACCGACGGAGGGCACGTTATTGCACTGAAGCAATTGGGAGTGGTAATCGTCGATCGATCGATCTTCAACAACCACGTCAACTACGCTTGCGAAAAGTCGGCGGAGGCAACGAACGCAATAGCGAGGATCATGCCAAACGTCGGCGGCCCGAGAAGCTGCACCAGACGTCTGCTATATAGTGTTGCGTCATCGATACTGCGATATGGGATTCCTACCTGGGGTGCGGCGCTGTAAACTATGCGGAAACACAAAAGGCTGACCAGACATTCCGGTTGATGGTCGCAAGAGTCGTGAGCGCATACAGAACAATATCGTCGGAGGCAGTATATGTTATCGCGTGGATGATCGCCATTTGCATTACACTAGCGGAGGATATCGAGCGCTACAATCGAAGAAACACCAGATATGTGAGGAAGATGATGACGATTGATTCGATGGCGATGTGGCAGCAGGAATGGTATAATGCGGAGAAATGAAGGTGGACCTACCGGCAAATCTGTCGACGTGGATCAATAGAAAGCACGGAGAGGTGAACCCTGACACCACTCCTGTCGAGCCACAGCCGCTTGAGGAAGTATCTTCGTCGGTTCGGGCACGCAACCTCATAATTGTGCTCGGAGTGTGAGATCGTCGAGAAGACACCGGAGCATGTGGTTTTCGAATGTCCGCGGTCCAAAGCTGCGCGCAGGGAGCTACTTGAAACGGGAGGACCGGACATCATCCCGAATAATGTTGCCTACAGAAACACAAGCAGCGTTAATACGTGGAACGCGGTCAATGCAATGCCTTACAGCGGAAATTGCGTGATGAATAGCGAGCAATGGTTTAGGGAGAGCAATCACCGCCGGAAAACTCTTTGCAGGAGTAGGCTAGATTCACCACTGAGGACTAGTCGAGTAGGCTGCGGCAGAGCACTGGGTATAGGTCGTCGGGACGCTATATATACACATGACATATGTATACAAATATACATATATTTACCGCCCCCCCCCCTAAATTTGTCAGACGGCGCCACCTGCCGGAGGCCGAAAAAAAGACGAAAAGAGTGGCCAACTATTGTAAGAGGAACTCCAAGTTCTCCGTCGTTGTAGTGTCGTCTACAATCGTGCATTGAGCTGAAAACGGGCCGAATCGTCGATTAACAAGAAGGGGGTGTCTCCTAATCGTGACGATAAGCGAAACAAGTCGCCCAGAGAACGATCGCAGAAGCTGTATATGAAGATGCTGATGAAGTTTTATTTGGTGGTATACAGGATGACGAAACCTACGTCAAGGCAGACTGGAAACTGCTTCCTGCCAGGACCATTATACGTCGACCGCATGGAGAAAGGTAGCAGAGACTTTCAAACACATTAAGCTGCCGAAGTTCGCCAAGAAATATCTCGTGTGGCAGGCCATTTGTTCCTGTGGTTTGAAAAGTGATAGTTACATCGCAATGGGTGCTATTATGGACGATATTTAAGCAACATTTCCTCAAGCAACTTAATTGTTCTCTTCTGTTTTGGTCGGATTCATGCATCTTGCCATTACGGAAAAATGCCATGGAGTGGTATACCGCGAACAACGTCCAGATGGTGTCCAAGGATATGAACCCTCCCAACACACCAGAGTTTAGCACAATCGAAAATCGATAAGCGTAACCACAAGAAGACGCGAAAGATAGAACAAAAGGTGGACTAAAGTCTAAACTTTACCGTATCGGTTCAAATGGGACGGTTTTATGTGATTTCGGAACGTTGAGTTCCTTTTTGATATTAAAATATAATAAAAATAAACATTTACCATTCATTAGGGTGTCTCAAATATATCTATTTTATCAAAACCGGTCCTCGATATTTTATATATTTTTTTCGTGCGCTAAATAGTTTTTTGTAATTTGCACTTGTTAGAAAAAAACCTTCATTATACATTAAGGTGGCTAAAAAAATTATTTTGTTGTAATGGCTCATAATTTTTTAAAGAAATTTTTGTACGGTTAATTCCTTCTTTGGTCCTGAATTATATTAGAAATTCACTTTACTACTTAATAGGATGGTTCAAAAGTAAGTACTTTGTCTTTACGAGTATAATGATTTTTTTCAATAGTAATTAGGGAATGAATTAGGAATTCATTTTCAATGTTGAATGATGCTGATTGATGTGCTTTATAAACGATTATTTTGTTTTTACGAATCAAATAAGATGTATTCGAACAATTTTGGAACGTCAAATTCATTATTAGGTTGCTTGATATGAAAACTATGATTTCTTTATTTTTTAAAACAAAGCTTTTGAGCGTCTTAGTGGAATGTTTAATTACATTCACTAATCAACAGGATGGTTAACGAAATTTTTTTTGCGCCTGTGTGTTTTAAGGTTGGATAGAGAATGGGCAAAAATCGAAAACGAAAAAAGCAGTTTTTTCCACACCGTCTTCATAAACATCAATCAGCTTATGTAGAATGTTATTACAGTACAGCTGATTCGTTCACTCAATTTGACAGTTATGCGTAAATTATCAAGAAATAGTTCCAGAAACATTTAATGACATATTTGAATAGGTTGAAAATATTTATTGCATATTAAACATTCTGAGTACCTTCACCGTCTAAAAACACTCTTTCCACTCGGATTCTCTCTCTTGATCACTAGTAAAAGTCTCGTAGATCATGCTTTCAATGCTACTTGAAAGTTGTGTATATTCGTGTAATTTTTCTAGCTATAAGGTAATTATTCAAACCTAATATCAGTAATAACCATGCGTCTCTGTTCATAGTTTTCTTAAATTTTGACTGCTTATCGCAAGTTTTCGCAAAACTAGCAAAGAGTCATTTTAAAGAGGAAATAAAAGCTTTCGGTTGGGTATAGTGCGATCGTGGGCGTCGTTGTTGTTATCGCACTAGATGTTCGAATTCAACAAAAGTTTATGTCGAACAGTTATCTAAACAATAATTAAACCAACTAGGGACTTATGATTGGTGATTTTACGATGTAATTTAATCACATGGATAATTTTGGTGAAGTAATGCAATGCATAAAATCAACGGTTTCCTCGGAAAACGAAAATAACCGGATGGAATTCTTATGACCAAATTATGAAAAAAAAAAACGCTTTTAATCCACCTAACAGTGTGATGAGATATTTCTTATAACTCTTATCACTCTCTTCGGATATTATATCGTTTGAGAACATTTAGAACTTGATGCTTCGCGATGTTTTTGATAACACATACTACATGGGATAGTGGCAGGACTCAGAGAATCGCTCAAATCAGCATATGATAACATCAGCGCTAGAAATCTCAAACCAAATCAATGGGAAAGCGAAAAAATGGCCCATAAAATAGACATACCAACGAATTATTGTTAATGCTCTGTTAATAAAATATCTAAATTGTGGTGGGAAAACTGAATTTTCCTGAAGGGGTTATATATTGTACTGAGCCAAAAAAATCGAATTTTTTTTTTGAATCTATTTGAAGTTTATACTTTACTCAAATTTTCAACGCGACTGAGAACTAAGAAATCAACGCTTTTTCTTGAAAAGGGCGATACTAGCAGTGATACCATTCAAAGAAAATCAACAGTGAATATTTCCATATTTATTTCCTATTTAAGAACTATTGTGTTTTTTTTACATTCTAGATTGCATGATTCAGTGATCGAAACCCAAAACTTCATAAAGTATTTGAAATTATTAAATTAAAATTTGTTTTTGCTATTGAAATTGACAAAATGATACTATCGCCCCTTTGGCGATTGTTTACTTTTTCGGTCCCACCTATCAGCATTGAAGTATCGCCCTTACGTTTTTTACAATAACTACCGTTCTACACCACCGATTTCGTCCGTGTTTTTTCAATAGAGATCATTGTTACTATTTACAGCTGGTATCAGCTTGATAATCCTAAAAAAATACGAAAATAACAGTTTCGCCTCCAAACTGCTAGCAAAAAAAGTATCGCCCTGTTTGTTTGCATGGAGCGTGGAGGGCGAAACTTTAAATAAACAAACAAAAATACAGTTTCGCCCGTTGTATTTTTTGCTGTAGTTTAAGAAAGCAATATCGTAGAATCAAAATTTTTAGGTTAATTTGTTGCGTTTCAAAGCCCTCATTCGCATGTATGAAAAAAGCCCTATGTTTACATTTGTAAGTATCGCCCTTTTCACAAAAAAGCGTTGAAATGAAATCGCAGCTCCTGATATCACGCTATCTCTGAAGTGCATGCGTGCATAGTTTCAAATTTTACTTCGACATCGACTTTTTCTAAAGGTGACTTCCCAGTAGTATCCTTGATTTGAATTATTATCGCTAATCCTAATGCCAAAGAACAAATAAAAACCTCTCGAAAACGAATCGTTTGGGAAAATCATCATCATTACTGGAATTTTCATTTTCACGAAACCTTTCGATAACCTTCCGTCACTTGCGTTAATGCACTGGGTGCACAGTGCTCTGAAAATCTAGCGAAATCGTCTTAGGGCACCAGCGGGTCTAATTCAGAGCTATCTGCGCGGCGAGTTAAATCTGCAAAGAATACTAAAAAATAATTTCTTTTCCATAATTTTCAGTTCAGCAATTCGAGAAATCGTGCCCACCGCAAGCCATGAAAAATAGACTACGTTGTGAAGTGATGGTCACTATTTATTAAAAAATCACGGTTAAATAAAAAATAAAACTATTAAAAATTTTCAAATAGTTTATAATTTTCACAAACTTATTAGGAAAAATTGTTTAATAAGCTTTCGTAATATTGTGTAGAAAAAAAAGCTGAAAATTTCAATATTTTCTCCATCTGCAACATATAGACCCTTAAGTATACCAATTAGGGGAACATGGGGAGACTTGACCAAGCGCAAAATTCTATTTTCGGCTATGGCGTCTTCTATTCGATTCTTAATTTTTTTCAAAAATATTTTTATACTTGCTTCGATCCCTTAAGGTAATTTTGAAAGTTTGGAGTAAAAAATCCTTTCCTTGCAGAAAATATTACGTGATTAATACATTTGCATTAAATGATGTAATTTTTTATCAAACTTTGTATGGACATATCTACTCGACTACTAATTACTATTAAAGGACTAATATACCATCTTAATCCTTGTGAAGCAGTGAAATGATTTTATATAAACTGGAACATTGGAATAGTTATTACTAGAATTCGCATGAAATTGAACGCAATAACTAATGTTGGGGAGACTTGACCAAGATTTTATGGGGAGACTTGACCAAGTGGCGATCAGCTGAAGAAAGATCCAAAATTCCTAATATTTATTATGCTTTGGTATCTACTGTCAATGTTAATCACGCCGTAAAAAAATCCCACCCCAAACATAAGTCTTTATATTTTAAAATTTGTATGCAAAGTTAGCAATAGTAGGACTGATTTCGTGACGTGTGAACATGCAATGCAAGCAGTACAGTTAATCCTTAAAAAGAAATGCATTTAAAAAATCAAAATTTATCAAATGCAACTCTTTTATATTTTTTACTGCTACCTAAGGATCTCGACAATAGGGGAAAAAATAATTACAGTATGTTTTATGTCATTATTTTTTGTTATGATTTTTCAAAATTCTCTTGGTCAAGTCTCCCCACGCCTTGGTTAAGTCTCCCCGCAATAACTTTGCGCATTATATCTGAATGATTTTTGGGGGATTGAAGGCTTTTTTAGAGATTTATGCAGTTTTAGCTGAAAACCTGGTCAAGTCTCCCCATGTTCCCCTAATTGGTATACGAATTGGAATAGGTTCGCCAAATTTTGGAAGAAGTCTATAAAATAACCCCTTGAAAACTACCTAAAAATTGTTATAGTTCGATGCAATAAAGAAATCTCCAAAAATGAAATGTACCTATTAATGTGAAACACAGCGAATAATACATACAATAAAGACCCATTTTATCAGTCTCATGGTGTATTTTAGGCTGACAAAATGGGGACATTGACCAAATCGGGCAATTTTTTTTTCTTTATAATGAACTGAAGCTGTTAAAATATTCTTCCCGTCCCTTGATGTAGTCTGATAACTATTTCTGATTATGATGAACTTTTTATTTTTGCATATTTCCATCTTCATGATAAGGAAAACATGCTCAAGAAAGGATTTACTCAAATTCAGTCTGCTAGAGCCCATCAAACATATGTTCATATTTGGCTGATAAAATCGGGGTTTCAATGTGTTATAATAGATATTCAGCATTCGAAGAAGTTTCTTTTGAACGAGTGTAGAACCACTTTGTTTCTACTTACTTGAAATCAGCGGCATAGCCAGAAATTCCTTTTGGTGAAAATCGATCATACTGTCCAAACGGTATAATTCCGAAACCGTAATTTTTGAAGTTTTAAAATTATGCAGAACTAATTTTTCAGAAAATAGTAACAGAGTTAGTGTCTTTAGCGAATTTGTTGAGACTTTATTGTAGTCATGAATATTAACCTGAGAAAATTCACCATAAATACTTCTTGGACGATATACTGCAAAATTATTTTATCAAATGATGCGCTGTTTAACGTTTGTAAAACTCATCGAAGATACTAAACTTTAAATTAAATTACTGTTTTTAAACATTTGACCTATACATACAATTAGTCATACAACAAAAATCAAATGCTCATCAAAATCGATCAGAACCTGCTAGAATCGAATGGAAATCGTCATTTTTCGTAAATTTCTCTCTACATTCGGAAAGTGTTATCCTCGTTATTAATCATATTACGTTTTCGTCTCAACTCGACGCATTCCTAAAATAAAAACCTGTTTTAATCCACCTAGTGGTGCAATTGTGCTTGTCTCATTTGTCCAGACTACAATTCCATGGCTGGTTATATTCAATACAATGGTTGAAACGGAGAAAGATCCGGGAGGTCCAGGTCCTGCCGAAAATTTTCAACTTGTTAAGAAATTTTAAATTAGTTTTAATTTTAAAGTAGCAACCCCTCAGTGCATACTCCCTCCAGGCCGGTATGATTGACGATTTTTAGAGTGATTGCATAACCTTTCTATATGAGAAAGGCAAAAATGTACCAAAGTCCAAAGAAGTCAAACATCTCAATATTTCATGCATTTTAAAGTCATTTGGCATCAAAAATACAAATTTGATTTTGAAAATTTTTCATTTCAGTTTATATGGGAATTTGCTGTGTGGTTGCACTCTTCAACTCGTAACTCCGGAACCGGAAGTCCAGTCAATAAAAAAGTCAATAGCAGCCGATGGGAAGGTTGTACCTTTCATTTGAGACTAACTTTGTGCAAATCGGTCCAGCCAGCTCTGAGAAACAGAGGTCACCACATTTTTTTACACATACACACATACATACACACACAGACATTTTCCGACCTCGACGAACTCAGTCGATTGGCATATGACACTCGGCCCTCCGGGTCGGGAATAGATTGACGAATTTTAGAGTGATTGAGAAAGGCAAAAACATTTTTAGCAAATGTTGAAACTTATGCATTTTTTTGGTGAGCAGTTCTATGTTTCATAGACGTTAGTTAAAATTGATTTAATATTTTAACTTCGCTTCCTATTAAATAAAGACCCTTATCACAGTACATATCTACAAAAACGAGCTCAATTTGAAAATAAATCTGAGGATTATAATTGATTACAGAACTCTGGAATTTTCTATTGGAATGTTTTCAGGCAGGAATTTGATATTGCTGCTATTAGACAACTGTGAAATCAAGACCAATAGACCAAGACCCCATTCCGACAATTTATCAAAAGTCCTAATGATGTTACAACAACAGGTTATCAATCTACGGATCAGATAATTGTTATTGTAATATTGAATTAAATTAGTCAGCATCAATAAATTTTCAACTTCAATCCAATTTTTTTTTGGGTGTTGTGGGGAGGGGGGGGGGGGGAGGGTTGTATGGTGTTAAACTCCAAAATCTTCTCTTGGCTACGTCGTTGCTTGGAGTTTTTTTTTCGCTTTTCATTTACCATATATTCATTCATCAGATAGAAAAATGAAATACAAAATTCGATTCATCGAAATAATGTTTGGCTTCTTTCAATGGATTATTACTATATTGAACAATAAATAGGCGACAAAAAGTTATCAACAAACAACAAGCCATAACTTTTAAAGTATTCAAAATAGATATTTGAAGTCTTTAGTAAAGCTATTTGCAAAAGTAAGAGCTACAAATTTGCTGAAGACATCATTTCGATATAATCACTTCCAAGAAAATTTGTGAAAATATCTTACTCATAAGGGGATTAATCAGCAAAATCATAATACCAAAAGAAAGGGAATATTATCTCCATTAAATTCTCCGAAGATACTATTGACCTAAAATAAGCCGTTTTGGCGTTAATAATAGATTACATGTTTTTGGTCATATTTCTGGCAATGGGAAATGATAAAAATCTTTCGTCCGCATTTAATGTTAAATATCTCTTTTAATAATAGTCCGATTTCAACAATCTATAGCTTGTTCGAAAGGTATTCGTTAAAGCTGTCTAAAAACATATAAATTGTTAATCTATATTGTCAATTTTGGCAGATAATTTAAAAAAAATCTGCAAAAAACGCCATTTTTACGCATTCAAACATTCATATCTTGGAAACTAAACATCAGAATTAAAAACAAATTAATAGCGTTCATACTGTTTTTTAGTTCTTTCATTTAAAATTGGTTTGGATAAGATCGGTTTAGCCATTGCTGAGAAACACGAATGAGAATTTGTCCGTTACATACACACACACACACACACACACACAGACATTGTCCCAAATCGTCGAGCTGTGTCGATTGGTATATAAGACTCGGCCCTCCGGGCCTCGGAAAAAATCTTGAAAGTTTGAGCGAATTCTATACATTTCTTTTATAAGAAATGTAAAACAGTTACCCCCTTCAAAAAGCTGTTAAAAATTCATGTTACGTCCAAATCACTTAAAATCTCGCAAAATTGTCTTGGATAGCTTAGCTGATACGCGAAAAATACTAGCGAGAATATCGTGGAACCTTCGTATATGGACTAAAGTCCGAGCTCGTGCCAGTGGTCCAGAATGTGAAATTAACAGGAATTTTAACTTTTTGCCAAAATTAAATGACTCAGCCTTACAATATGTTTGGCAAAGTTGTTGTATTTTGCAAGGCCCTTCTTTTTGTTTAAACAGATGCTAGGGTGGTTCTAATTTTAGCAATATTAAAAATTGAACTTTTTAACGGTTCGAGATAGAGCTTTACTGTCTTCGATGATGTTGTAGAGCAGCACATTTTAGATAAATTTGCTGAAGACATGCAAGCTCTAGCTTTTAAAATTTCCATTGCACGAGAAATCCTAAAGTATGCTTTAGGGTGTTTCTAAAAAAACGGTTTTGTTTCTATAACTTTTGTAGTCTTTATATTATACTAAAGTAATCTTTGGACAGCTTGCGGATTATTTAAGGGCGTATAATTTGCTTTAAAACACCAACTACTAAACTTTTTTCGTTCCAAAGTTATGAGAACTTTTATATAAAAAATATAACTTTTTCAAATTGCATGATCTTCGATTAGGGCACTTAACATTAAATACCGTAGCTGTCATATGAAATAGCATGCTTTGTAGTATGAATCACCAAAAAACGGCAAATACGATATTTTTTATGGCTTGCAATATTTATTCAAAAAATAGTTACGTAAAAGTAAATATTACTTTGTAACGGGAGAAGCTAGGGGTTCAGTATATTAAGACAACTTGTTTTACTTCAAAATATCTGAAAATATTTCTTAAGTAATCTTAATGAAAAATAAAAACTGTAAAAGTTATACAAAGAAAACCATTTTTAAGAAACACCCTAATTTTTTTTAGTAAATTTCTTATAAAATGAAAAGTACACGACATAGAGTTTCAGTGTCTTCGACAAAGTTTTTTAAAATTTTATTTTCTTCAATTTTCTGGAAGACATCGAAACTCTATCTCGAACCATTAAAAAGTTAATTCTTATTTATTTAAAATTATTTTATTTAAAAGAAAAGTATTGTAATGTGCAATATTTTATCATGAAAACGAAAGTATATTTTTTATATTGTCCACTGTGAAAGCAATTTAAACATTACAAAGGGTCAATTCATTAAAAACAATGTTTTTAATATAACTTTTTCAGTCTTCATTTTTTTCCATCCATCCTTTAGACGTTTTTCAGTATTTTTGAAGATGAACATTTTCTTCTAACAAACCAACATTTCACATTCGTTAATAAGGAAACTTGAGTGAATATTTTTTCACAAATTCGTTTAAATTGACCATGCAAAGGAAACATATTTCATTTTTTAATTAAAAATTAAACCGATTTATAAACATTCTTGTTTGTTTGTTCGCCATACATTTCATTTTTGAAGAAAAAAGCCGATCGAAGTGAGATGATGATCGTTTGTAGGAGACAATCGTTCATAGATCGCTTATAGAAGACATTGGGGGTCGATGAGCCCGACTAGTAGGTATTGTGACTGTAACGCTGATTACGAAAATGTTGAGAATTTGTGATGACGTCATCACAGCTCCTTGACGGTGGAGTAGCTATTGCACCCAACTAGAAAATATAAATATGATCGAGTACCTTTCCCAACGCTTCGGTCAATCTTTCCAAGGAGCAAAGTAGTATACCCGAACAAAAAAAATATTTCTAAATTGTTTATTTAACTGTGGTTGCCTCAAACATAATTTTAAAGCGATTTATTCGTTTTTTTATAATGTGGCTTAAAATCAGTTTATAAATTTTTCCGTGTTAATATTTGATTTCTTCCAAAATACAAGAAAATGTGAACATTAAACGTCCTGTAAGACTGGCATAATCTCTACTGCACCCTACTGTTTTGTTCAATTAATTCGGCATTTCTTAGAGTGAAAATGAATAGATTTGAACTTGCTTTGGCTCAAAAACCACTAAGCACTTCTGGAATCTTTACCTGAGAGTGCTTGTCTGTCCTAGCTGATTTTCACCTAAGTGCATAACATGAAGCGCGTGTGAGCCACTCCCACTCAAGCACCTAAGAGCAAGTGAAATAAATGTTTTGGCAACTTGTTGAACTACTGCGCAAGGTTGGCTGACAGGTCTGCGTACTGTTGTCAGTAGGCAGTTGTACACCATTCTCTCGTCGTCGAGATGACGGACAACCTATCATCGAATTATGCGTGGTTTTGTACGTAACCATCATCGATTGTGTATACAAACACAATTTAAACTTGGTATTACAAGCGAGCGTAAACAACTTCTCCGCAAGTGAACCACGAACATAACCACAGTTTACAGGGTAGGTATTATTTAGAGTGGTTTTTCGAAAATGGTTCTTTAAGGTTGCAGAGATTCGCACAATTTTTGATAGCTAGCAGTTTCCCTTTTAGTGATTATCTGCCAAGGACTGTGATGGCAGCAAGTGCCCTGTACCTTCTCTGCACTGTTTATTGAAACTGGTCTACCGATTCGAGGACACGGCTGATACTTGCAGGAGATCGCACGAATTTTCCGTAAATAGTTGTCTAGATTGCAAGATCAAGCCGTTTTAGAGAATATCGGCAGCGGACACCTAAGGACCCATCCAATGCAACGGTGACGGTTAAGAGCAAGATCAGCGCCGTCAATATACTTGTTGGGTATGTATAAATAGCATCTGACTGTGGCCTTAGCTTTGAATTCGAGTAGCATGCAAAACCAATTGTTGATTTCTCACGGATGGCACTTAACATTGAAACCACTTGGGTAAATTTTGTGGTTTGCCGTGAAGGCACCGCGGAAAGAATTCCATGCGGATACCGACCGACGCTGACGGACGGTGGACGAAGGTTCTGTTGTAGGGTGCTGGATTTCCGTTCCAAGTGCTGCTCTTCATTAAAGAACTAGTTCAAACCGATAGAAGCGGGACACTACCGTGATATTGCTAGAATGAGAAGGAGAAATCGTCGTGGAGGACGAGTGCTGCGGTACTTTGTGTGATCATTTATTAGTGGGGGCTGGAATAATTAGCTGTAAGTGGCATCGTAAAGTGTTTGGAAACGGGTTTGCACCTCAACAACGATGATAAGTGTATTGTTTTCGTTTATGTCGACCGGCAATGATCAAAATGTTCATTCTTTTGCATTCATAGATGTTTTAATTTTCAGTTTTAATTCGTATTATAGCGGTTGAAACATCAGTCATCTCTTTTGTAGATTAAAATAGTTTAATCCTGTTTTAGAGTATGAAATTTGACTCCACAACCTTTTTTCCCTCTCATTCACATTTTTTTTAAATTAGAAATAAAATTACCTTTCTATTTTTAAGACCCTAACTGCTAATTTCAGTTTCACTAGATTGTTAGCTCCTGTAGTGAAGTTTTTCCTGTGTGTCGGGACATCGACACTAAGTGAGTATAATGGTAATCTGCCGATGCTCCAAACTCATCGCAAATCAAACTCATGTATTATTGCACCGGCTCCTACTTACAATTGAACGCTTATTCATTATTATTATGATTATCCGCGCAAAAGCACAATCAGCTAATTGATGATCATTATTGCGAGGAAAGTTTGTTATGTTTGTAAGCACGGATGATGAATCGTTGCTAAGTCGGATCGATGATCGATGCCGGATAGAGTTTCTTTTCCTTTCTCGGGTAGTAATTCCGGCTATGTTCGTTTTCTTTTAAATCCAACTTGGTGATGCGTGTGATATACCGGAGGAAGATCTTCTCGAATCGTTTCAATTCCGCCCATCATCTAGTGATATGTATAAATAGGGAAAACGGCAAGATACGAGACTGCGAGCTGTCCGTTGGGAGAAACCGTAGCGCGTTTGCTTTTGCTATGCTTGTAATTTATCGTTTTGTCTGAACGGTTATGTAAGCACGATGGTTTTAATGCCGAGCCAAGTGGCCGGTCCATTCGGTAGTCGCTTAGATTTAACCGGTCGGCCGCAGATTTTTTTTTGCTGAGGCAGCCCTGCAACCTTATTATCCATTGTACGCTGTTCTTCAAGAATGGCCATTTTTCGTTAATTTCTCATAGTAAAACTCATTTACAGACCCAGCAGTTACATACACATACACAGACGGAGCGGACTTTTAATTATTATATGTGCCACTAAATTTAAACAGCTTTGCTCACTGATTCGTTAATGTACATGTAGAGTGTGCAAGAGCGGAAAAGAGAACGCAGGTGCTAATTATGTTATGCAGATTGGAATTTACAAAAGAAATACCCTGGAAAGCGGAGTCAAGAAATTAAGTCACAAAATACTAGTTTTTACGTCATCTAAAGGTGGTTCGTTAAGTTCGATCGTCATCGAAAATTGCCCATATCGAAACAGTGTGATTATTGGTTTCCGAAAGCTTTTGGAAGTGGTTCGTTGTCACGGAGGAGACACAAATAGGTTGCGTTTATATTTTACGTTGAATATTACATACGTGTTGAACAGGTATTTCTACACCTACAGCGTGTAAAATCGTACCGAACTGCGCTAACAGTTTGTCACACACTCTGAATCACTGTAAATAGTAAGCATGACCGCCACTCATTCCAATTGGTCTGGGTTCAATCCCATCCGAATTTGTTGAGATTTCCTAAGGTGAAAAAATCTATGGGTCACGTCTTCCTTCGGAAGGGAAGTAAAATCGTTGGTCCTCGGTCCATGAGTTGATAGATCGATATCAGATAGTGAAATCACTTCTCTGGCGTCGGTAAAGAAGAAGTAGAATGTAACTTCTATACTTACTAACAAATATTCTCCTCCCGTGATACTTGTGGTGTGCGCAGTAGTA
This sequence comes from Topomyia yanbarensis, assembly GCF_030247195.1. Classification (NCBI taxonomy): domain Eukaryota; kingdom Metazoa; phylum Arthropoda; class Insecta; order Diptera; family Culicidae; genus Topomyia; species Topomyia yanbarensis. The sequence goes on from NC_080671.1 coordinate 332,946,956, forward strand.
TATACGGCCTCTAGCAAAAGCAAGTATCTGACTAACATTCCTTCCCTTTCCTTCCGCGATCTACGTTCGGGCCTGGCCGGCGCCCGTATTGTTCAAGAAAACAGTTTAAAATTACCAGGAGTTGCACATTGAAAGATGTTTTGTTATTCCCTAGCATAATTATCTACTTATTCCCTGTACTACTTCAGCTGGTCCAGATCGATACCGGAGCAGCAGCCAGAGGTGGTCGCAAGCTCATCCTGAATCAAAGTAAATACCATTGTTATTGTTTCAGTTACTCATACGTCGGTCAGTGCCCGAAAGAGTGTTCGTGGATGGTTCACTCGTTAACCCGTCGACGAACCGGAACCAATCACCGAATGTTTTGGCTTTCAATACGTTTCCAATGTTACGTACATTCTGAAGTTGTCAGTGTTCCCAACCTTCTGGAGGTTTTGTACGTGAAAATCTTCTCTGCTTAAAAGTTTGTGTACTCTGTCCTATCACGGGACCATTCGCGGGTGCTCGCGTCTGGTACGCGTTTCGTTTAAGAAAAAAACGCCCTGTCGAGAATCGAGCCATCTAAAACACGTTCCTTTAGCTGAAACTTATGTGTTGTTTGGGATGAAGCTCTTGTGTGGACGATTTTGACGGGCATCGTGGTTGCGTAGTGCTTCCAAACAACGATTCTTGTGAGGTCATATTAAACATGGATAGTTTTCGGAGGTATTAAACCGGTAGCAATTTTAATTACGATTGGCAGATGGTGGCTACCGTGGTGGTCAGCAATTGTCTAACGCGCTTGGACAATTGAATGGCGGTACAGTAATTCGTATCATCAAACCCGTGCTCAAAATGATCAATTGTCATCATAAAAAACTACCCCATACCGTACCGTGGGAGCCACAGTCTCCTAAGAATAGTCTCGGTGCGAGGAGAAGTTCCACAATATCACAAAGCCATCGGTAGCCATCTACTAGGGGGTATGTAAATGGAAGTAATGCAAAGATATTTGCTGTTGATCCTGATTTGGCAAGTGCCAATTTCATTCCTTCGTGTCGAGAGGAGGTCAATTCGCTTGAAAGAATGGCACTTGATGGTCCCCAAAATTACTTCTCTATATAGGACTTTCGATCCAAGTGGGTAATTTTAAAATCGTGAAAATTGAGGTCTATTTCTGAAGAGGCCAAATAAATTCTTATAAGGCAAATGCGAGACATTTTGAATTATTTATTAAAAGTTCGAAGCAATCGATTTTCGGAATGATACTTCGGCAATTCCACGGTAGAACACCGATGAAATCCGTGGTCTCGTTCGATAAAGGAGCTATCGAAACGTTGAAAGCCCACGATATCAGTCCAGCACTATATTTCATCAGTTCAGTAGTAGGTTTAATCTCTGGCCAGAGGCGGATCAGAAAAAAAAATTCGGGAAGGGTCTGAATTTTCAATTTTAAAATGAACATTGTACATTTCGTAATACGTAAAAATCTTATTTAATGAATACATGTTTTGTGGGTCAAATTTGGTTTGGAAAGATTTTGAGTTTGATACTACTATAAAATTGTTACTAATTTAAAATTTCTTAAGAAGTAAAAAAAATCGGAGGGGTCCGGACCCCCAAGGCCCTCCCCCCGGATCCGCCACTGTTTCTGGCTGAATTGTTGTGGGGTTTTTAATGTTCTTGGCAGCGGTGGGAGTTCTTTGTTTGATCCCAAATTTCCTACACCAGAACACTTCCACAAAACCGAAACAAACAGGTTTTGTGGAAGTGTTTCTTCGATGCTAGTGGCCCCTTGTAGGAAACCTTTTGGCATTTACAGAGAATCACACGTCAGGAATTCAGTTTCCCCTCGCATTGTTTGAGCGCGGGACATGTTAAGAGCTCATGTAAAATCTCCCCGCGGTGAGCATACATTTCAGTATTTCGATTGCACAAATCATCCCCTTGATTCCTTCAGCACTTACCACACCACATTTATTGTTACAATGGATGGACCCGCGGTAAACAAATCTTGTCGAAGTGGAAGCAATGCAGATCCGGCGAAAGTCACCCGATATAAGTCTTAGGGCCGATTTCTTCATCCTCGCTTAACTTTTAAACCAAGTTCACCAGTACGTTTAAACTTGGCTGAAGCGTTAAGGGGGGGGGGGGGGAGGTCAAAGCTTTAAGCGTGAAAAAAACATTTCTTTTGACGAAGCTTTTTGTACAAAGCTTCGTCAAAAGAATTTGGAAATACATGATTTGAAAGAATTTGCGGTGTTACCTGCCATTCGAAAACTATTCAACCGATTTCTTTCAAAATTTGTATACACATTCCATGTTAAAAATACCTGAGCCCTACGTTGAGTTTTTGAGCTAGATTTTCAGTTAGGGGGGCTTTTTACTGACTTTAAATAAAAATTACTATTTTTCACGACAAATTCCGCCTTTTATGAGTAAACACCCCCCTAAATTAAAAATTATTACAAAAACTCAACGTATTAGAAGGGTATTTTTAACATAGAGTGTGTATGCAAAGTTTGAAAGAAATCGGTTAAGTAGTTATTGAATGGCAGGTAACATCGCAAATCACGTTTTTTTTTTCCAGAGACGTTGTACAAAAAGCTTCGTCACCGAGTCGTTTGTCAATATTTTTGCATAGAAAAATTACAGTATGTTATTGAAATGATACACTATAATGTACAAAAGTTTTGTTAAATTTGCTTCACGCAAATTCTAAAAAAATTCGCAAAAAAAATGTTTTTTTACGCTGAAACCTTTAAAACACCCCCCCCATAAGCGAGCTTGAAGAAATCGACCCTTAATGTACATAGGAGTTTATCCAGTCCAATGTGACGGATCGTGAAGGCATTCGCCTGCAATCTAAAGTCTTCTTTTACTGACTAAGGAGTCTTTTAACTAGCCAACCCAGTGCTCCAATAGATTCATGGATGTCAATTCGAATCGGTGGGTGCGACGTTGATCTCAACTTTGTGGGCGGGTACATCGATACGGTATTCCGTTGTAAGAATCTTACCTGCAGCAATGTAATTTGCTTGCTTTAGATTGAAAACCTATAGTTTATGTGGGTAATATTTTGAAATCCCGGTCACGATCTGTCGCTTCTTTCGTACTGTAAATCGGGGTGACTTTGATCATCGGAGTGACTTTGATCACTTGAAACTTTTTCGTAGATCGCTTATTAAACCAGAATAGTCTACAGAATCATTTGAATTTGAAATGATTTTTACTCTAAACTTATAAAATACTGATTTGTTATACATTTTGAGTATATTGTTCGGTTTTTGGGTACAAAAACTACAAAAAATCGAAATTTGACTTTACGTTATTTTTATGAAGCTTCGTAAAGTGTTTATTTTTTATAAAACAAAAAAAATCTAAGATTTGAGCAAGAGTAATAAATTACAAGCGAGTTTTTATTTTCCTTTAGAGTGGTATGTGCTTAATTTATTTTTAAGAGTTTGCTTATTTTAAATACAATTTTTTGTGAAACTAGTTGGCAATTATTTAAAATTATTTCAAGCTAAAATTCGCAATATTTTTTATTGTTCAATAGTCCAACGTGTTAAAATGGATGAAACTTTTTGTACATTGATAAAGCACTGAATTAAACAATTTTAGCAGTTTTAAAGGTTTTCAGAATCTTTTATTCTAGTTGGACACAAATTATACGAATTTTGCTTACTCGAATTTTACAGTATATTGAAATACTTTGTATAATATAAATTAACATCTATTTAACAATGACTATCTTTCCAGAATTAGTTTAAACAAACATTTGAATGAAAAACATTGACATCAATAACTTAATGTGGGTGAACATGTAAGTTATCAAAGTCACCCCGGAATACAAAAACGGACTTCAATTTGAAATCATTTTTGGAAAAATAGCTGAAAGCGGAGAATTTTAGGTAAAACCAGACAATCTTGTTTTCCATACATCAGTACATGGTTCAAAAAGTGATCAATGTCACCCCGGTTTACGGTAATTAAAATTTCGGTTCTCTGTAATTTTGATGTTTAACTTCGCTCTGGTAAGTTGTTTTCACTGCTACTAGAGACGGACGGTATGGCCGAAATAATTTAGTCGTACATTAAGCCGACCAGAATGCAATAACACAATTATAATAAAATGCAGTTTTCGTGGTAAGAAGTTTAATAAATTTGATCTCTTTAGTAGTTAAAATATCGGAGAATTATAACAAGTAATAACGCGAGATACAGCTTTGAAATCTTTCTGTTGTGTGCGAGAGGAACAACGCTTCACAGAGCTAAAACAAGTGTTAGTTATGAGCTTCACATATCTCGATTCAACGCTCAGTTCAAACTCGAATCGGTGACTGCTGGATTGATCTCAACATTGTGGGCGGGTACATAGACACGGTACTCCTTCGTAAGAATCTTGTCTCCCGCAAAACCATTTGCTTGCTTTGGACATGTTGTTGTTGGAAACAACATTTTACTTTGGTAAATTTTTAAAATCTCGGTCACGCAGGGTTGCCAAAATCTGTATTTTTATCCTAAAAAATCTTTTCATCTGTGTTTACTCTTCGAAAAATCTGTGTCGATATCTGTATCGAATCAGTTGAGTCGTTTAACCTTTTGCTGGATTATCTATCGAAGATATTAATTCCTTTTGTTTAAATCAGTCAAGCAAGGACCTGTTTACATTTTCGTAAGAAAAACACTACAAATCGTTCTGATATTTTACATCCAGAAACTTGAACTTTACCGATGTGCAAAATGGAAAAATAATTTTCTTCTTCATTTAATGACTTTTGTTGATATATAATGTTATATACATTAAGTCGACCAATGTAGCTGTCATATTTTCGGACAAAGAATTAAGACTTAACAAAGTCACAGAGCGTTTCTGGAAGTAGGTTTCAGCCAGGCGTTTGCTGGGTGCTAACCTGAGTGTACTACAAACCTTTACCTTTCAGAAAGAGCGACCACTCTCGAATGTGAAGATATATTTTGATTAGGCTGTGCACGCAGACGAAGTAGACATAAATAATGACTTACTGTGAGCCGTGTGAAGCAATGTTTGTAAACACGGCTCACAATAAAAGTCATTTTTAAGTCGACTTCGTCAGCGTGCACAGCCTAATATAGAGGGCTAAGCTGAGAGAGACAAAGAGGAAGTATTACTGAAACTGTAAAAAATATTTCTAAAAATAGTTTTTGTAACATCATTTCTCAAAAATCTGTATATCTGTACATACACGCAAAAATCTGTATATCTGCACATACAGATTCTTGGTCTGAAAATGGCTGAAAAATCTGTATAAATACAGATTATTCTGTATTTTTGGTAACCCTGGTCACGGCCTCTCTCTTCTTTCGTAAATAAGATTGCGACTTGCTGTAATTTTGATGTTTGACTTTGATCGAAGTAAAGGAACACCAGTCACAAAGAATGAAGGCGCATGGCTTAGTCTTTCCACGTATAATTACGTTTACAATGTCCGGAAAAATACTATCTAATTCGTACCGGAACTTTCTCACTTGTAATTGAATCTACGTTAGTAACTAATCAGTGAGAGATCATGTAGTAGTACCTCGATTGTAGTGCTTTGGTAATAGCTATGACTAAACATGCCGGGCTAAGTCTGCTAAGCGATATGTGTACTTCGTTCCTTGCGCAATAAAACTTTGTACACATTTCTTTCGTATTAGTGAGACAAATTTCCATTTTAACTAAACGCTTTATTGTACGAAGAGAGGGACGACGCTTCACAGAGGTGAAACAAGTGTTGATTATGTGCTTCAGCTACGGAACTCCTTCGTAAGAATTTTGTCTCCTGCAATGTGCTCATCAGGGCGAACCTTTGAAATTTCCGTCAAGATCTTCAGAAATGTTCACAATAATTAATGTTATATCACTGGGTCAGAACGCCCAGGTAGAACGGGATGCCCAAGACTACGCACAGCGGCTGGAAACAGCGGTACTCACGGAAGAACGGCTGGGCGCAGCTACTCTTGAATATGGCTGGAGGCAAATCCGTTTCGCCATAAGAAGTACTGCTATAGCGGCACTAGGCACAGCGATTCCGAATCGAGGAAACGACTGGTTCGATGACGAATGTAAGCAGTTAATAGAGGCGAGGATGCTGCAGCACGGAACGAGACACAATGTGGAGCGATACAAACAAGCACGGAACAGGCAAACCTCGGTCCTCCGGAGAAAGAAACGCCAAAAGGAGGAACGAGATTGCGAAGCGTTGGAATAACTGTACTGCGTAAACCACACACGGAAGTTCTACGGGAAGCTGAACAGTTCGCGCAAAGGTTACGTTCCGCAACCGATATTTGCAGGCAACCTTTTTACGAACGAGTATGAGGTGATTGAGAGGTGGAAGCAGTACTATGACGAGTACCTCAACGGTGAAGCAGCAGAGGACGAAGGCTATATGACAACGGATCTTGGAGCACGCGCAGAAGACGATACGCTGCCGGCCCCTGATCTCCAAGAAGTAACGGAGGAGATCGGTCGGTTGAAAAACAACAAAGCTGCCGGTATAGATCAACTAAACAGCGAAAAATCAAAAGACGGTGGCGAAACACTGGCTAGAGCGCTGGAGTGGAGAGGAGTGGATGGAGTGTATCGTTTGCCCAATCTACAAAAAGGGTAACAAGTTGGATTGCTGCAACTACCGCGCGATCACACTGCTTAGCGCCGCCTACAAGGCTCTCTCCCAAATTCTTTGCCGCCGATTGTCACCATTTGCAAGTAAGTTCGTGGGGCACTACCAAACGGGATTCATGGGTTCCCGCGTCACCACGGACCAAAAATTCGCGATTTGGTTGGTTCTCCAGAAGTGCTGCGAATACAACGTGCTCATACATCATTTGTTCATCGATTTCAAATCGGCATATGACACTATCGATCGAGATCAGCTATGGCAGATAATGCACGAGTACGGTTTTCCGGATAAGCTAACACGATTAGTCAAAGCGACGATGGATCGGGTGATGTGCGTTGTTCGAGTATCAGGGACACTCGAGTCCCTCCCTTTGAATCTCGAAGAGGGTTACGATGCGTTAGAAGGTGTAATAAGGAGAGCGGGGATAGACACGTGTGGCACGATCTTCAGGAAGTCCGTCCAGCTTCAGCTTGGCACAGAACTTTGAGGCGATGTCGGAAACGTACATCAGACTGAAAGCTGAAGCCAGCAGGATAGGACGTGCCATCAACGTTTCGAAGACAAAATACATGAGAGGAAGAGGTTCTAGAGACGACAATGTGAACCTCCCATTCCGAGTTCGGATTGGCGGTGACGAAATCGAGATGGTCGACGAATTCGTGTATTTGGGCTCACTGGTAACCTCCGACAATGATACCAGCAGAGAAATTCAGAGACGGATCTTGGCGGGAAATCGTGCCTACTTTGGACTTCGGAGGACGCTCTGGTCGAACAGCATTCGCCGCCGCACGAAATTGATTATCTACAAGACGCTGATTAGACCGGTGGTCCACTACGACCACGAGACCTGGACTATGCTCGTGGAGGACCAACGCGCCTTTGGAGTTTTCGAACGAAAGGTGTTGCGTACCATCTTTCGTGGCGTGCAGATGGAAGACGGAACGTGGCGCAGGCGAATGAATCATGAGTTGCATCAGCTGCTGGAAGAACCATCCATCGCGCAGACCGCAAAAATTGGACGTGTGCGGTGGGCTAGACACGTCGTAAGAATGTCGGACGACGACCCGGTGTGGATGATTCTTGAGGGCGACCCTACAGGAACAAGAAGACGGGGCTCACAGCGAGCACGGTGGATCGACCAGATAGAGGACAACCTGCGGACTCCTCGAAGACTGCAACGCTGGCGACAAGCAGCAATGGACCGAGTGGAGTGGAGACGGCTTCTGCATACAGCAATAGACAACAAGGCCCTAGTTGCGAGCAAGGACGGGGTGGGATAAATGGGGGTCCATCACCCAGTTGCATATTATATCTTTCATTTGTGACTAGGTTAGTGAAAATTGTTTCTGTCATCATCGAAGTGGCTTTAGTTCTGGAATATGCCCGAAACTCGGACCTTCTGGAATTATTTGTTTCGGTTTTGTGGAAGTGTTTGTTCGATCCTAGTGACACCTTGTAGAAAACCTTTTGGCCTTTACAGAGAATCACACGTGAGGAATTCAGTTTCTCTTCGCATTGTTTGTGCGCGGGACATGTTAAGAGCTCATGTTAAATCTCCCCATAGTGAGCATTTATTTCAGTGTTTCGATTGCAAGAATCATCCCCTTGATTCTGCCGGCGCCGGTGGTTGAGTAGTAAGCGTGACCGCCACTCATTCCAGTTGGTGTGAGTTCAATCCCAGCCGAGATTGTTAAGATTTTTCTGTGGTGAAAAAATCTGTGGGTCACGTCTTCCTTCGGAAGGAAAGTAAAATCGTTGGTGAGTTGATGGATCGATATCTAATCCAGGTAGTGAAGTCACCCCTCTGGCGTCGGTAAAGAAGAAGTAGAATCCAATTTCTATACTTACTAACAAATTTTCTCCTCCCGTGATACTTGTGGTGTGCGCAGTAGTATATATGTCATCTAGCAAAAGCAAGTATCGGACTAACATTCCTTCCCTTTCCTTCCGCGATCTATGTTCGGGCTTGGCCGGCGCCGGTATTGATCAACAGTTTAGGATTACCAGGAGTTGCACATTGAAAGAAGTTTCGCAACTCCCAAGCATAATTATCTATTTATTCTCTGCGCAAATTCAGCTAGTCCAGATCGACAACTGAGTAGCAGCCAGGGGTGGTCGCACAAGCTCAAGCTCAAGCTCAAGCAAGAATCATCCCTTTGATTTCTTCAGCACTTACCACACCACACTTATTGCTACAATGGGTGGCTACGTAGCTCAAATGCTTGCATATAGTGTACATCATGACCTGCGGTAGACGAATCTTGTCTAAGAGGAAGCAATGCAGACCCGGCGAAAGTCACCTGATACAAGTCTTAGTGTACATAGGATTTTATCCAGTCCGGTGTGACTGATCCTGAAGGCATTCGCTTGCAATCCAAAGTCTTCTTTTTACTAACTGAATCAAGGAGTCTTTTAACTAGCCAGCCCAGTGCTTCAATAGATTCACGGATGTCAATTCGAATCGGTGGATGCGACGTTGATCTCAACTTTGTGGGCGGGTACATCGACACGGTATTCTGTTGTAAGAATCTTGTCTCCAGCAATGTAATTTGCTTGCTTTAGATTGGAAACCTATAGTTTATGTGGGTAATATTTTGAAATTCCGGTCACGATCTGTCGCTTCTTTCGTAATTAAAATTTCGGTTCTCTGTAATTTTGATGTTTAACTTCGCTCGGGTAAGTTGTTTTCACTGCTACTAGAGACGGTGTGGCCGAAACACTTTACTCGTACATTAAGCCGATCAGAATGCAATAACACAATTATAATAGAATGCAATTTTCGTGGTAAGCGGTGTTATAAATTTGATCTATTTAGTAGTTAAAATATCGGAGAATTATAACACGTAATAACGCGGGATATAGCTTTGAAATCTTTCTGTTGAGTGGGTGAGGAACGACGCTTCACAGAGCTAAAACAAGTGCTAGTTATGAGCTTCACATATCTCGATTCAACGCTTAGTTCAAACTCGAAGCGGTGACTGCTTGATTGATCTCAACATTGTGGGCGGGTACATAGACACGGTACTCCTTCGTAAGAATCTTGTCTCCCGCAAAACCATTTGCTTGCTTTGGACTTGTTGTTGTTGGAAACAACATTTTATTTTGGTGAACTTTTGAAATCGCGGTCACGACCTGTCTCTTCTTTCGTAAATAAGATTTCGACTTGCTGTAATTTTGATGTTTGACTATGATCGAAGTAAAGGAACACCAATCACAAAGAATGAAGGAGCATGGCTTAGTTTTTCCAAGTTGGAATTTCATTTCATTCAATCGAAACTGAATGAACGCAGTCATTCAGTCGTCTACGGTAGCATTCATATTCATTTAACGCATCAGTTGCTGTTGATCTGAAGCTCGGTTCATGGTCTTTACTCACCGTCGCTTTCAAATGAGTTCAATTCATAGTCAACCTCCTTCGTATGATCCTCTCAAATGAATAGATCTGCTTTCAATTTACCCAGTGAGCACCAGTCAAATGAGATCCGGGTAAACCTAAGACAAGAAGAGACAACTGGCTTCGTATTTTTGGTTAAATTGTCTTTCTTGTGCCAGATGACAGATGAGTGTATGCAGCTAGCGAGGTTGGCAGTGCAGCCAATCTCTTTGCCATATTTAGATATGTAGCTATAATACACATAATAATGGTCGTTTTATTAACACACATTTCACCTAAATTTATCTGGTACTAATCAATACAACATTTTTATCACATACTACATGTTTCTAGTAAATTTGGCCAGCATAACAGCCCATTCATCAGAATCAAATTTGCAACAAAAATATAATAGAGATGAACGTACTACCAAATACGTTTTTCATTGCAACCAGTTCCAACAAGCTGTTATTACTAGAATCATTATTTTTCGTCTGAAATCTGCGAATTTAAAAAAAATTTGAAAAATAAATATGATAGCCGCAGTATGCTATCATAATTGTACGAAGCTGACAAATTCATTGCCAAAATCAAATATATAATTCATATAATTCAGCTATTTTCTTTGCGCCTCTAACAATATTTTCCTGTATCGAACTCCGATGAAATTGTAAAGGGGTAAAACACTTCCACACTGGTTATATAGGAACACATTACGATCACAGCCTACAGACACGAGAATAGTCGATGTTCTCTTTCAGAAAGAATTCGAAAAGATTTTGCTTGATATGAATGCTATAAACAGGTCATATCGATGGTGGGTTTATTGATTTCAAGTAACCAAAAGTCGCCATATTGGATTGATTGCAAAATGTCCTCAATCATCAGTTTCCGTCATCTACTGACCAGCCTTAGAAAAGCGATATAGATATATATTGATTATGATTTTCGCTTTGGTGGTTCCCGGAAACCGCCATCTTTGTTTTCAAAATGGCCTAAATTAATAAATTCCGGTATTTTATGACTACTTTAAATGATACCCATATTGATAGTTGTTTTCACTGTTTCTTGGTAACCAAAGGCCGCCATCTTGGATTTCAAAATGGCCTCACCTCCTTTTAAATGGTATCCATATTGCCCTCATCTATGTTTTTAAAATGACTTTAATCATCGAGCTTGAGCTTGAGCTTGACCTTGTGCGATCACCCCTGGGCTGCGACTCCGTTATCGATCTGGACTAGCTGAAGTTGCACAGCGCACTCCACAAGTATCACGGGACGGGAGGAAAAATCTCGACGACCTCGGCTGGAATTGAACCCAGACCAACTGGGATGGGTGGCTGTCACGCTTACCACTCAACCAACTGCGCCATAATTTAAAATGACTTTAATCATCGATTTCCGTTATCTATCATCTTGGACCTTTTACGAGTCCGGCCATTTACTCCTATGACAAGACAAGGCTTGTAATACGATTTCTGTATATTTCTGTATTTTGGTAGTACGTCCATCTCTATATAAATTTTTGTGGCAAATTTGATTCTGATGATTAGGCTGTTATGCTGGCCAAATTTGCTAGAAACATGTAGTATGTGATGAAAATGTTCACTCTTAGAAAAAATGAAAATTACATTTGACGTAAACAACGCAGTGACGCATATCTCCTGTCTGGTAATAGAATTTTATATGTTATGATATGTAAAATTAAATATTGTGACTCTTTTGGTGTAAAACTCAGGATAAATGACCTAGGAAAAGCCAAACAACTCACATTTTTACATGTAATAAAATGTAAATTTATGTGAATTGAGACTCCTTTTATGTGCATCTGGCAAGACGTAAAGTTACAAGATTTTTTTTGCTGTGTTGGATTGATTAGTTTCAGATACATTTTGGAGAAATGTGAGTTAATGAAACGTCATTATCATGTCTATTATAGCAACATATCTAAATATGACAAAGACATTGGCTGCACTGCCAGCCTCGCTAGCTGCATACAGTCATCTGTCAAAAATTATTCAGCAGGGTACAAAAAAGGCAAGACACCTAAAATACAGAGACAACTGCTCCAAGATTAAGAGAAAGAAAGGTTCGGAGCATTTGTCATTTTTGAGTGTATTTGTTTTATACTTATAAAATTAAGCATGGCCGCCGGGCACCTGGTAGTAAACATAATCTACCGGACGAGAATCCCGATCCTTTGGCGCACGATGAAAAGAGAGAAAAGGCCGGGTTTCACCTCGGATCTTCCGATTCGATTACTTAGGGACACTTTTTATTTTGAAACTACTAATAAAATTACCAAACCAAAACAAAAACAGAAAAGCCCACTACGTCATTTGTATATTCTTTTCTTTTTCATATCTTCCTGAGTCTTGAGTTATCTCATCTTGTCATAGCCTTTATCCTGTATGTATTTATTATCTTGGACGGAGTTATTTTCATGTCAGTGAGTATTCATTCATACTCATTTGTGAGTGGTTCATTGGAATGGTTCACTTCCATTAGCTGACACAGTGCTAATGTGCGGTAGATTTTCAATAGAAACTAAACAGACAAAAACGTCAAATGACCAGACCCTGTTATTCAATTGACAGTGAACTCTGAGTGACTCAAGACGGCTCCAGAACTCAACTGATATAGTGGTGGTATGCTTACAGTGAAAGACTCGCAGTTTCACTTGAAACGAATATTTTCGTTTGAAATTGATATTTTACCGCACTGATTACATTTACAATGTACGGAAAAATACCGTCTAATTCGTACCGGAACTAACTTTGAATCTACGTTAGTAACTAATCAGTGAGAGATCGTGTAGTAGTACCTCGATTGTAGTGGTTTGGTAATACAAATATACTCAGCTATGACTAAACATGTCGAGTTAAGTCTGCTAAAGGATATGGTACTTCGTTCCTTGCGCAATAAAACTGTATACACATTTCTTTCATATTAGTGAGACAAATTTCCATTTTAACTAAACGCTTTATTGCACGAAGAGAGGGACGACGCTTCACAAAGGTGAAAATAGTGTTGATTATATGCTTCAGCTATTTCGATCCATTAGTTCAAACTCGTGTAGGTAACTACGCCATTGATCTCAATATTTTAGGCGGGTACATATACACGGTACTCCTTCGTAAGAATTTCCTTTATTTCGCATGTGAACCTTTACCAGAAAAAAAACCACCAAAGCATCTTTGTTTTACTCTCAAAAAGAATGTGAAGATATAAAAGCACAGCAGCTTCTCGCTTGCTTTACGTGGGTATACGACATACCACTGACTACACGTCCGAACGAGCATTACAAATACGATTGAGATCGATAACTGTTTCTTTCAAAACTGTCAAACCCGTACGCTAATATAAATCTTTTTCAAATTATATTCAAACGTCAAAATAAAGGGTAAATTTGAAAAATATGCGGATTGTGCTATTTATATGTGAGAAACACTTAGGGTAAAGCAGACGCTTTATTTATGAAGCAATGGTTTTATAGACCAAAAAATAATATTCCATTTACCCTTTCATACCTAACTTTTTTCTAACACATATATGCGCCATTTCGCGAAAAATCAAAATATCTAAAAAATCCTACGTACGTTAAGGATTAAGAAAAACTTAAGTTTTTGGTTCTAGGTAAAAAATAACGGGAGATAGATTCCCTCAAAAAACCTGTTTTGATCCACCTAGTGGTGGAATTGTGCCTTTCACATTTATCCAAACTATGATTTAATACCTGGTTACGTTCACTACAACATTGCGGAAATGTCTATTACATTCTTATTACACTTAAGCATACACAAACTCACGACTATCACGAACCTGGTAAGAAACATGTCGACGCTGACACGCTTGATGCAAACAAAAATTTAACATTTGATTAACTTAATCAGCGTGAGTTCAATGTTGTCATATTATGGAATTTGGTGTGACGGGGAAGGGAAGGTGTACAATTTGTGGGAGGGGGGCGATGCGTCGGGAACCTCCGAACTTATTTTGGAATACGCAGTGGATGAAGGAAATGAAAGTGTAAGGTTAGTTTGAGAGGGAGTGGGAGGGGGGGGGGTGAAATAGTTCGTGGGTGGTAGAGGGGGGGGGGGGGTTTGAGGAAGGTCGGGGTGGGATAAATGGGGTCCATTACCCAGTTGCATATTATACCTTCCATTCGAGACTAGGTTAGAGAAAATTGGTTGTCATCATCGAAGTGGCTTTAGTTCTGGAATATGCCCAAAACCTGGACCATAGACAAACAGACGTAACAGCTTGAAGAAAATTCTAAAAAAAATCATCGCCCACGGTATACTAGCGACATCTGTTGAACATATTGCACAAAATGGGTTTCTGGCAACCATAGCAAATAAATTTTTTTCAACCGAAATCCTGGCAACAATGCCCACACCACTTGTCAAATGCAAGATGATAAATGAAAGGTAAGCATTGTTGCAGTTGTTAAATTTGAAGAGCGAAATAGAAAAATCGGCTATGTTATGTACTTCAATTCGCCATGGGATAATGATTGTAATTGGCAGATTTAAAGAATGTAGAGTAACGACTGCATTTTTAAAACTCAACATAACCATTGATTGTTACGGAAAATTAAGCAACACCAACATTAATTTTCTTTTCGTGCGAAGTAATCAATTCTAGTCCTTCTTTGGCTGATTCTTGTCTCTGTTTACTCTTTTTCGTCGCTTTTTTACCGTCACCGACCGATATGCAATGATTTTTAACAATTCATGCCGTGGACACATGGACAGGAATACATTTTACGTTTGCGGATTATTTTGTTAGTTTTGGTTTGCATTAAAGATGCTAAACGCCTTTAGAGAAAGACTCGCCATCTCTATCGTTTGTTTATCTGTCAGTGACATTCCAATCGAGCAAGAGACCTGTCAGAAGCACCAAATCCTAAAAAATCACTTCGAATCCTTCTTGAACGAGGGCCATTGACAGGTCTCGTGTTCGATTGGAATCGATAGAGATGGCGAGTTGTTATTTAGAGGGATTCAGTGTCGATAGTTTGCATAAGATGAAAATGGCGGTACCCAATTTTTCTATGTATAAGTACAGTTGTCATTTTTCTTCGAAAAAACCGATTAAACAAAAGGATATGAAGAAAAACAAACAAATGACGATACGATTATTTTTATCGGTAGATTAGAGATTTTTATCTGTCCCTAAGTGTTCGAATCAGAATATCCGAGGTGAAGCTCCACCTTTTCCCATTCGGCTCTTTATGCTTATTTCCAGGGTCGCGGACGTCATGTTTAATTTTACATGTATAAAAGTAATACACTTAAAAGTGACGAATGTTCCCACCTTTCTTTCCATTCATCTTGATTTTCGGGTGGTGCGAAGTGACGCATTATGGTTATGTGTCAAAATCGCTTCACTAGCGCCACGCTCGGTGAGATGGCGCATTTTTCATAATTTAAATCGACCGTTTTTTCTGTGGGCGATGAAAATTCATCTCGTGTTACGTCTGTTTATCTGTGCCTGGACCTTCCGGAATTATTGAGAGTGAACAATAAATTTCAACAATCTTTGATGTACCACCACTGATCTAGGCCTGCGAATCTAAGTAATTTGATATTAATTTCAATAGATTTGTCACTTATGAGGTATCACGGTTTATATGAGAAATTTCTATGTAACCGCAATAACTAACTTGGAACCAAAAGTCGGAACTGAATGAAATTTAATAGCAGTCCATGGGAGTATTATATATTTCATTTGATATCATGTTTGTAAAAATCGGTTAAGAGTTTGCTGGGAAGAAGATGTGACATTAGCTCGGGAACTTGACGAGTTCTTCGGGTGCATCAAGATCCGTCATAGGAGGACAATGTGTTCAAAGCTACTTTGATTGGTCATTAGTGATCTTGACGCACAAATTTAAGTAATGTTGAATTATTTGAATATGAATTACTTCATTCGGACATATTAGGGTTACCAGTATACATAGGGCTTTGCTGTGTGACTGCACTCTTTAACCCGTAACTCCGCAACCGGAAGTGCGAACAACTGAAAATTCAATAGCGTCTTATGGGGAGTGTTATTCCGTTCAAACTAAACTTGTTTAAAACGATTCAGCCATCTCAGAGAAAATTGACTGATATTATTTGACGTACATACACACAGGTATTTTGCGATCTCGACAAATTGAACCGAATGGTATATAACACTCGGCCCTCCGAGCCTAGGTTGAAGAGTCGATTTTTCGAGTGATTGCATAACCTTTCTTTATATGGAAAAGGCAAAACGCGCATGGTGGAAAATGCTGCACAGCCGCCATATTACGGCGAAACGGCTGGAACAAATTATTTTTTGAAATTCATTACTTACGTTATGAATACCATTTAACAAGATCTCGATTCTTCTTTTTACTGCACCAAGAAAAATTATTTATATATGCCTATTTTTTCGTGCTCTACAGTGGTGTCCCGATCAGAATGAAATAACAAGATTATAACGTAACATATTGTGTTATAATTTTGGTCTCATCAGTAGTTAAAATAACAGAAAATTTTAAAAGTAACAAAGCAAGATATAGTTTTGAAATCTATTTGTTATTTGACGATATTAAATCATTTTAAGGGTAACCCCTTAAAATGATTCAATATCGTCCAAATTCACGACTCTGCATTGATAAATGTAAATTGCACAACACAATTTTTTTTAAATGATACATTAACTCGAGAACCTAAATGTTGCAACAGTAAAAAATTCCGACTTTAAGTAGAAGATAGCAAATATTTTAAACCATTTTACTCCGTATAGCTTTATACTTTTGAACCCAACCAATATTTACCTGCCAGTCACATACCGTTGGTTTTCATGCGCTTTTAGAAAGTACACCAAACTAATCTAAACCACTTACGTCTACACCCGATACTAACACATTCGCAGTAGGTTTAGTAGATCAAGCGGAGGTACACACGCTAACCGCCACCGTTCCGTAAGCCAAATGTCTCGCTCTATAATATAGTTACAGTTGAATAGAGAACGCGACTGAATTGAACCACCCACTGAAGCACAGCGTAAATAACGCGACACAAACAGATCGAACCGATGTTTGTGTGTAGCTACTTGGCATGTACAACAATTGAACCGTAAGTATTCCGCGTTCAAGTCACTGCCGCTTGGTGGAGCGGTAGCCCGACGGCACCCTTCATTACCCCTACTGTCGTTTGTGGCAAAGCTTATATTTACTAGTATCGCGCCTGGCAGGGTTTCGGTGTCGATTTCTAACTCCGGTGTTGCATATTGTATCGGTATCGAAACTTCCCAAATGCTATAGAAGTAGCGGTTGGAGGAGCTATGGCAACGCTAATGGCGGTCTCAAAGCGCGCGGAATGTGAACTATGAGGGAGTGGTATGGTCTGGCGGCATCTAGTATGGACGTAATTGAATCGATTCGAGGTTTGTACCAATCCTTAAAATCGGTTCGAGCAACAGCGAGAGTGACTTAGTCGCGATAGAATGCTGTGCTGGTATTTAGGAGTTCCTTTGGAGTTTTAAACTATCACGAGCTGGTATACATGTATATAGTGAGGCATGGAATGAGCTGCCTTTGTTCTACTACGGTGGGTTCGATTCATCCTTCAAAGTGAACGTCAGATTGAAAAGCGCGATCTTTGGTGCGAAAACAGGATCGTCGTCAAATAGACGGCACGATAAGTGACTTGTAGATGGAATGGCAGATAGGGTTGTGTGCTTACTTTAGCCTTGTTTGTGAGAATGTCGCATTATTTCTTTTTATATTTGGCATACAATCGATGTACTGCGAATATATTAGTATCGATGTTTTTGTATCCCGTCTAATAAATAGTTTAATAACCAATAGATTAATTCACAATAACAATAACAGTAGCAATAGTAATTGGTTAAAAAGGTGGTTAGCACCCTATATTGCTTTGAACTATTCTGCAATGATAGCAAGATGCTTGTGAGTGGATTTTATGACATCTATCAGGAGTTGATTGTTCACGGCTATATTCTTCATAGATTGCATATGCTTTGTCTGCTTCGTAAATACAATTTGCAGTTTCATATGTTATCTCAACTATGACATGGTTTTTTTTTATCGCAACGTGTTGGTGATTGCATTATTTTCACAGTTCTTGGTAATTATCTATTGGTGGCAAATGTTACGTGACAGATAGTTTGTGGAACTAAATGTAAACGTTACTGCTTTGCAACCTTTGGTAACATCGGAATTAAAGCGATTCTCGAGAATGCCATCAAATTGAACTTGATGTTGCAATGTTTCTGAATTACTGTTATGTTACTGCCAAATTTTGAAGTATTGCTATCGTTTTGCTCGTTTTAACAGCAAAAATGTCAAATCGAGAGCAAAAAAAAATGTTCTTTGAAATAAAAAATAAACTAACCTCACCATCAGTGAGAGTAAATTGAAAACTCATTGAGATGTTGAAATTTGATTTTGATATCAAAATAAGTATTTAATTTGATGTTTCACAATGAAAGATCATTTTCAACACGGGATATATAAATCTGTATGAGTCAAAATTTCTCAAGTGAGCCACCCAAATTAGGTGATATCGATATTTTGATTGAAGATTCAATTTTTGGTAGTATTTGGAATTGCAAAACCAAACCCAGATGGGTTCTGCGAAAATTTTGGACCATAATATTGACAATAGAAATTGTTTAGTGTTTATTTTCCAAAAAATGCTACGGATGACCTAATTGACCGATTTTAACGAACTAACCAGCAGTGAAATTGTCGTGAGCAACTGATTGTTCGTAATTCTTTTGACCCGGAAAGATACTATTTTGTATATATTTTGACACTATTATGTTTGTTCTTGGATATATTGTTTACTTTTTGAGATTTGAGTGATTTTGTCAAAACACAACATGTTTTAAGCATATAACTTACAAGCAAAGCAATTTCTTCACTATATTACTAGAGAGCCATTAAAAATATCTTTCTAATAAGCTATAGATTGCCAGAATCTGTTCACGAACGGCGGAGATATTAACTATTCTATATTTCTATTTCCCACTTAAAAATTTTCAAGGGAGAAAAATGTGACCGATTTTGAATATTGGGGTATGAAAACACATCTACGTGATTCAAGGAATTCGATTCCGAAAACATTTTCTGAACTTACATAATAATGGATAAACTATTTCTTAAAAATAAACATGTATGTTCACTACTAAGATAAAGAGCACACTTTTTCCAAAGTTAAAGTGATTGACCCTTGCATTAGGCATTGCGATCAACCGTGAGTTTGATGTTTGTTGGTATGGTATCATCATATAATCCTCCTAGTAGTCATATAGTACATATCTATAATATACTTGTGGCATCATCGAGAGCAACTGTCTTTTTGAATTCAAAACTTTTTGTGAAAGATTAGAACACGCATGACTTTACCTAATACATTGTTCCCATTTTTCGCCATATTTCTATCATAACCCTAATAATTTGAAGCCGTTTGTAAGACCAGCATTTGCCATCTTTTTTCGACGCATTGACTTACATGGTAATGTGATAATTGGGGCATTCGATTCGAGTTTTCGTTATGCTCAAACAGAAGAGTTTCACAATTCTCAGGCCGTTTTTACAATTTCTTACAAATTATATTTCATGATCAATTTAACTAAAAACATCTTTATTTGCAAAAACTTAACACTTGTATTACAAGAATGTTCATGTCTCAAAAGCAGCTTATAAGATTTTAACCTTAGGGGCATTCTTTTTTAAAAATCTATAATCCTATGTGCGGAGTTCGGAATCGAACCTCAGGTGAGCTGCGTACAAAGCAATCGATTTACCAACTACGCTCGCCTCCTAGCCACTTTTTCAAGAATTGAAAATGTTGACACTTTATACTCTATTTATTTCTATAAAAATGAATGCTTTGAAATATCTACCTGTCTCATTCACAAATCGCAATCTCTCTGTGAGGCTTGAAAGCGCATGTGACCTTATCTCACCTTATGACTATTTCCAATTAAACGTTGAAATACTGGACCTGCAGTTCTATTCTGTAGGGGAGAGTGAGGACACTTGATCCTTGGGGATATTTGATTCCCTGGCCATATCTCGTAATCCATACGCATAAAGTTATCACAATATAAAAAGAAAATGAAGCATTTGGTCGTTTATGATGTTTAAAAAACATAAGTTGTATAATAACGAGTTAATATGTTGAAAATATGTGTTTAAATCCATCTCCAAAATCTTTTCACAATTTTTTTGAACGGTTGTATGAGATCGTTGAAGTAATTATTTATTAATATTTTCAAGTACTTTTACTTTTTAGGGGTTTTGCCTAGAAAAACACGTTTTTCGAATAAAAAGTTTCACAACACATACAAAAAAAATTTGTTCACCTTATACAACAGGTATCTTTGATCCCAATAACACTGGGTAGGGGAACATGGGGAGACTTGACCAAGCACAAAATTCTATTTTTGGCTGGCGTCTTCTATTCGATTCTTAATTTTTTTTCAAAAATATTTTTATACTTGTTTCGATTCCTTAAGGTAATTTTAAAAGTTTGGAATGAAAAATTCTTTCCTTGCAGAAAATATTACGTGATTAATAAATTTGCATTAAATTATGTAATTTTTTATCAATCTTTGTATGTGTCTATTCGACTAGTAATTACTATTAATGTACTCATATACCATCCTAATCCTTGTGAAGCAGTGAAATGATTTTACATAAATTGGAACATTGGAATAGTTATTACTAGAATTTGCATGATATTTAACGTAATAACTAATGTTGGGGAGACTTGACCAAGATTTTATGGGGAGACTTGACCAAGTGGCAATTAGCTGAAGAAAGATACAAAATTCATGATATTTATTGTGTTTTGGTATCCACTGTTAATGGTTATCATGCCATAAAAAATCCCACCTCAAACATAAGTCTTTATATTTTAGTGTTAATAAACAAAGTTAGCAATAGTAGGGCTGATTTCATGACGTGTGAACATGCAATGCAACCAGTATAATTAATCCTTGAAAAGAAATACATTTAAAAAAAAATCGAAATTTTTCAAATGCAACCCTTTTATATTTTTTACTGTTACCTGAGGATCTCAACAATATGGAAAAAATAGTTACAGTATGTTTTATGTCATTATTTTTTATTATGATTTTTTAAAATTCTCTAGGTCAAGTCTCCCTACGCCTCGGTCAAGTCTCCCCGCAGTGGGGAGACTTGACAAAAAAACGATCACAGAAAAACTTTTGTAACTTTTCAAAAAGTGAATTAAAAATTCTGCAAAAAATCATGAAGACGCACAATAACTTTGCACATAATATCTCAATTACTTTTGAGGGATTGAACGCTTTTTTAGAGATTTATGCAGTTTTAGCTGAAAACCTGGTCAAGTCTCCCCAAGTTCCCCTATTCTTGATCCCTATCATTAGTTCTCTCAAACATTTCCAAAATGTATAGAACTAGAAAAACATCATTTTCAAAACGTACCTAGTACTATTAATTGATCTAAAATGTTTTTTTCCGTGAACCAATGATGGTATAAGTTATTGAAGGATGAAAAAGCCAGTTAAACAGCACTGGTTTACCGCAAATACTTGTCTTGACTTTCTACTGTGGTTAAAGTTTGTCGTGCATCTAAAAAGGTAGTCTTATTAATCAATTTGTCAGGATAGGTGGTTAGCTGAACTTTCGTCTCCATAGGTCAAAGTGCGCTTTGTTTCTTTAGCCCTAGTATGCGGGGGATCAAGTTACACGTTTTTACAAAAACCTCGTTTTGGCATGATTTTCAATACTGTTCATATTACTGACAGGACATAGTATTCGAATTTACACATTATTCATAGCTCTTTCAATTCGAATTGACTACAAGAAGACGAATATTGCAATTGAAATTTTTATTTCTTCTAAAGTTATGAGAAAAAAAACAAAAGTGGGATCAAGCGTACGCACTCTCCCCTATAGAAGTCCTAAAAATGAGTGTTTATTAATTCTGTCATACACCTAGCTTTTCCTTTGCGCGTGGGATACATACCGCGTAAAAGAAACCGCTTTTATTGGAAAATCCGCGTAAAAACCGCGTTAATTGGAAAATCCGCGTAAAAAACTGCGTTTGTTCGAAAATCCGCTGA
Source organism: Topomyia yanbarensis (assembly GCF_030247195.1). Lineage (NCBI taxonomy): Eukaryota > Metazoa > Arthropoda > Insecta > Diptera > Culicidae > Topomyia > Topomyia yanbarensis. The sequence continues at coordinate 332,969,077 of NC_080671.1, forward strand.
AAAACTCTCAGCAAAAGATTTAGAATATTTTTGGAAGTTTTTTTGGCACGGATTTCGCAAAAAAAACACGGTTTTTGCACAAATATTGCAAATAAGTCCTTGCAAAAGACATAGACTTTTTCCTGAAAAAAAAATTCTAAGTCCTTTTAAATGCAATGAACTTAGAGGAATTTTGGCAGTTTTTTGCGTGGTTTTCGCAATTAACGCGGTTTTTGCAAAGTCATTTTGAATGAAAAAGACTTGTTAGACTCTCGGAAAGATGGAAGAGATGGGTCTGAACTCCTTATGGCCCGCACCTCATCAATATGGGTATTTTCGGAATGGTCTTCCTGATTTGGTATTTGATCACACAATGTGCCACAAAGAGCGAAATACATCGATTAAAAATAGAACAGCACAAAAACACGGCGATGTGCCGAACGACCGCACAAAGAGAAATTTGGAAACGAAAAAGATCTGTGCATCAAGAGCTGCACAATTTCGTTCAAAGAGTCACCTTGAAGAGCCACTTTTTTGTGCCTCCCCTCACTGGCAAGCAGGTAGTAAGGCGAATCAAACTACAATTCAGATAAAGTTTGATCGGAAGAACGCTTTTAAAATATTTTTTGGTTGCCTTCTCTGCCTCCGTGCGCGTGGGACCAAGATGCACACTAAAGAGCCTCTTTATTTCTACTCTTTGTGGTGTGCAGCCATGGCGTAGAATGCACGCATGGGAGCAACACACATCGGAGTGAAGAGATTTATTGTGAAAGAGAAGAGCGGTGGTTCGCATGAAAAGTGCAAAGAGCGTTTTTTTATTTTTCTCTCTTTATTTGCTCTGAGGTGCCTTACACCCTGGTCTTGACGATTAGGTGCCTTGAAGTTGTAGGTGCCAGAAATTGGTTTTTGACGCCAATTTGAAATCAAATAACGGCACAAAAATTTTCTCAAGACACTCCTCCTGGTACACTTGTTGATTCATGGCCAGAACCACGGCTTTGAAATGCCTCTGTCCGATATGGTGATGTATAGCACAACTTTTTTTTTAAATTTATGCTTAAACTTATATTTTACTAAGCTTTTTCAACCCTTGCGATCCACACTCAGGCATGCCAGGATCTGGTAAGCTGTATCCACGGGCACGTTTTCATCTCGAAAGTAATCTACCGTAAACTTTTTTCCACGATGACCATGCGTTTCGTAAAATGGAGTCTCATGGGCTCTGTCTGATCAAGTGAGTCGGTTGGTCGTGTGTGAAGTGAAATCCCCAAATTGCTGTAATTTCGTTACGTGTTTTGGGCGTTTATTCGCTAGAAAGTGTCAAAAGGATTGTCGGACATTATGGAATACGCCGGAGGAAAAAGATTCCTGGAGTGTGACGACCCGAAAAATCGCTTCTCGGAGGTTTTTCTTCCCCGCAGAAGCATCGTCAGGAGCGGAAACAAGCCGGGCGAACGAATACACTTCCGCGCCCGCCGCTCAGAACGAATCATGTTACTGTGAACGAGAGTGTGGGAAGAACCAAGCTATTATGAAAGTGAGATGTACAAATCCACTGAAAAGTGAGTATGCACACTACACGGAGAGCTTCATCGATGGCATGCTTTCTCTGCCTGTCTCTCGTTTTTTCTGCTATGGAATTTGTGCGTTGGGCGTTTTTGGTATGTTCACTCGTCGAGTGCTTGCTTGGGGTGTATTATTGGGTGTGCATGGGAAACGTGGCGGAGTGTGAGCGACGCGAGTGAGTAATGAGCGGGCTCTGTATGTTTTTATTTTTCGGTGCACACTGAGAAACAGAAATATGTTTTCTTTTGCCGTCTCTTTTATTCTGCTGTGATTTTTATCCATTCACGGGAGTGTACTTCTGGTGAGTATTCGGCGAGTGTATGAACCGAGTATGTCCAATGCGTGTGGTTTGCAGCGCGGTAGACGAGGGGTGAATTGAGGGATATGTTGCCGAAGACTAGATGTAGTTCTCTGTGTATTCTTGGTAATATAGAAAAACTGGTAATTTTTCTATAAACCTATTCTAATTTATATATCAATAGTATTCAATTAAATACACTAAATATGTGTCGATTTCTTACATCATGTCAGGAATCGAAAGTCTTATTGTAATATTATAATCCATTTGATACAAACATTACATTAAGGTGGGGCTGGTTAATGGAACGATTACCTCGGAACACGGTTTGCCCTGTATACGAAATGGGTGCTCGGAAAATTAATTGAGCTGGTAACTACCTAAATCCTGGAATCAAGCTATGTACAGGTATATATATATAAATACATGAAAATAACTTTTTTCTGTAAACCGCTGCCAGACAGTGGGAATTAGGATTAATTTAGGTTAAGTGGGTTAACACACATACATGACCATGCGTTTCGTAAAACCGTACAACACGCTCGCGGAGTGCTTGCTGTTTCGACGCCACCTTCGATTGAACTGACAGCACCCGAGCGAAAAGAAACATTCCACACATTTCTAGGGAGTCCAGAGAGCAATTTTCTTGGAAAAAAATGGCGCGATTTACTTTAATTATACAAAGGTATTGAAATCATTCTCGTTTTTTATTGAACACCCGTTATAAAACACATTTCTTCTGCAAGAATGGGTCCTTCAGCTGTAGTGAGTCGTTTAGGTTCATCCTGTTACAAGTGAATTAATTCGGTAGAGGATGCGGCTCGAAACGGATCTCGTTGATTGCGTTATTTACTCCCAATCTACGAATTTGACGGTTATCGAAAAAAAAACAAAGCGAACTGGAATTTTGTTAACTCTAAAAAATCGCAAATAGAATGACAATTATCATATTGGTTCATCATTCCTTGTTTTCTGCAACGAAGCACTTTCGTGCGTTATAAATACTTGGTTTCGTTCATTTCACGACCTGAGAAAACAGCAGCTTGATGAGCGAACATTTTTGTTATTTTGCATATTCAATGTACGTTGCGTAAAAGTTATTATCGATGACAAAACTATTTTTCGTGAATGAAACGAAATGGTTTGTTCTTTTACTAAGTGAGTATAGTATATAATTCGAAAAAAAATGTAGGGGGAATTTATGATCTTAGTAGCAGCAGTATTTTATTTTCGTTCATCGAACAAAAGTTTTCGTATTTTTACATATTATTTTGTATTCGATCCATTTTTTTAATTGAAGTGATCGATCTGGCAATATCGATTTTATTTCAAAATGCTCACTCATGATAACGAATGTTATCAACTCTCGTAGTAACTATTTTTGTGATTAAATATTGTGGGAATTCTTTGGAAAAACCCATTAATAGTGCAAAGCAAATTTCATAGGTTGATTACGAATCTCTTTCGTTAATGGCGTTAATTGTTTTGATAAAATACACGAAAAACTTCGAAATATTTACGAACATCGGAAAAAATCGTTCATATTACGAAAGATGCTCGTAAATATTAGAAAGACATATTGGAACACAATTCGGCTGACTAATGGAACCGATTCGTAATAATCCTACGAAAGTCGTTTCACGTTTTTTAATAACTCGTAATATAATAATAAAAGCGTTTCCGAAGAACTCCGAATACCCAAATTACCCTATTTGGGGAGAGATTCCGCACATTTCTTAA